>NC_058520.1:278676837-278976837 GCF_904849725.1 Hordeum vulgare subsp. vulgare
AATCCCAATCTTGGTTTGAGTAACCTGCGCGCAGAGGGAACCTTGCAAGGATCAGTGCACCTTGGTTCTGTTTCGAACTCGTTCAAGGACCCAAATGGCCATAGAGCGCCTTGACAATGTATCGAACTTGCTCAACAGACCAAGCGGCTATGCAGCGCCTTATTTCTCCTCGGGTCGCGGTCGAAGATTTAACGGCTGCACTGACTCCTTGCCGGTAACGACCCCTCCGATGAACTGCTAAGGATCCATTCCTCAAAGCACTAGCGGCAGGACTAGTCAAGACGACAAGCTTCCGGAAAACACAAAAGCTGTATCATACAAAGAGGGGGATCAGACAAAAAGGAAACCACATTTCATTCATTTGTTTGAGGCAAGCTCAGACATATTACATGGATGATTTTTACTACCCTAACCTATGATACTGTCTTTGGCGAGGGACAATGCTTGCCGGACAAAAGTTCAAGAAGACAAAAAGCAGCACGGCCCCCAGCACAACCCAGGTTGGCTCCTCCTAGACCAGCACTGCGCACAGGAGAACGGGGCCGGAGGACAGAGCAATCGAAAGGGATGAAGAAGCCGAAACCCACGAATGCACCTACTCAACGACGAGGCGTCGATGTAGGCTCCGGCAAGGTAATCTCGTCGGGAGGGGGAGAGGCGTGAGCTGGCCCTGGTGGCACAACCTTCGGTCAGTTAGAGCTTGGGGTGTCGTGCTCCGACTTGGCACCTGAGATCCTAACCCACCGAGAGCGCCCCCGCCACCACTCTTCTCCTTGTCGCTATTGCTCGAAGAGGGACATTCGGCGCCACTCGAGCTCTCTTCGTAACATCCGAGACACACACCTGAGCGCCCATAAAACTTGACGGATAGCATATCATCCTACGCTAGCTTGAAGCGGAGGTCATGCCTGTCCCCGAGATTGTGGGCGCGGGCGAAGGCTTTCTAGCCATGCCCGAGCAATATGGAGCGGCGTTTCGGGTAGTCCACGTGCACCTGCATAGCACAGTGGGAGCATCCGTACGCCCGCAGCCACAAGACAGAAGGCTTGACAGCCTCCATTGCCCTAGCAAAGGGGGAGGGAGGTGTAGGTGGCCTCGAAGGATGCCGTGCAGCTCCATGATGAACTCCAGCACTGTCCGTTCCAAGTGCCCGCCCCAAGAGGGAGAAAGTGGCGCTAGGGGAGATGGCAGAGGTGCTGGAGTAGCATCCCACCTTCCCCGGCCATAGCCTCCACGGCGACCGCGGCCCTTCGCCCCTAAGCCACCTCGGGCGTTCGGGCCACCCTCCGTAGCTGCGGCCCCTGAAGCTGCGACATGATCCGAGCGGGATCCTCTCGCCGCACTGGCGGCTGATGGTGGCCGCCCCATCCCCTAGCCATGGTTAGGGGCAAGCGCCACCTGAAGCTGAGGAAGATGCTGTAGAAACAAACTGGGGTGCTGAGCGTTTCAGGAGTTGGGTGGATGAGGAAACCCCCCTCGCAAGCACCCTGATTTATAGGGCGAGGCGTGGGGGCTAGCCCTCCTCGCTCGAGAAACTTCCTCCCCTCTCGCCCAATCACCCATGGTCACGGGAAAACAGGGGGCCTCCCTGCTGCACCAATGCATGCGAGGGCGGTCCCTGCCATGACTGCGACTTTCAAGGCCACGATCGCCACTTGCATGTACGTTACTGTGCGCACACCCCTCCACCTCGCGCGTGGCAGAAGCGTTTCGGGAGGTGGGACGGCCACTGTGCGCACACCTCTCCACCTCACGCGCTCGATGCGCGACGTGGGGAAGGACCACTACCAATGGCTCCAAACCGCAAGATACCCTATCACAGAAGCCCGTTCACCGCAGTGGGCCTGGCCCAACGACGCCTCAGACGCTTGTGTGGCCCCATGCCCCGGGGGCTCTTGTCGGTGCACTGAAGACTGGGATCCCCTGTGCCCCAGACTTGTGCACGGGCGCCGGCAACACCCTTGGTGGCAGTGCATGAAGAGGGCTGGCAGCAAGATAAACCCAAGCTCACAAAGGCCACGCCCCTCCAAGGGTGTGAAGAACAAGCCCAAGCTACAAAGCCCCGACAAGCCCTCCTTGCCGGGTAGACACCCAGGGCCCGGCAAGCTCTCCTTGTCGGGAAGATAAACAAGGCCCCGGGAAGCCCTCCTTGTCGGGAAGACGTCCAAGACCCTGGCAAGGTCCCCTTTCCGGGAAGACTGATTAGGCCACCGTCAAGGACACTAGGCCGGCAAGCCCCCTTCGCACACCAGGTGTCCCTCCTGCCACAGTGCCACCATCTTCCATCGCTCCAACGCATCCCTCATGTGCCAGCCCAACGGCCAGGTGTCAAAGCATATGGATACGTGTCTATACCACCTTGATGCAGGTCAAGGGCCTGACAAGGCATTTACTGCCCCTGACACTGCAGTAGATAGATACCGGTGAACCCTGTTCACTATGCGACTCGTGAACCCACTATAGAGCACTGTTGGTGACCCCTTTGCCTATAAAAGGAGGCCCAAAGCTCAGTTCTAGGGGTTGGACCTTTTGGGGTTTAGACTCTTTGATCACTAGCCGAAGGGCAATCACTGTAGCAAGAAATCCTACAGTAAGCACACAATACAACAATCAAAACAGGAGTAGGGTTTTACGCGCTAAGCGGCCCGAATGTGGGTAAAAACCTTGCCGGTGCTGATCGCTAGCTCTGCTCTTGGCGCCACCTCTCTACCGGCCGAACGATCAAAGGATCTGTCGAGGTTCCCATAGGTGTCATTTTCCCGACACATGCCCATCAGTATTATTGACCAAGAGATCTTTCACCATAGAAATACTAGGTTCTACCTTGATTTTCTCATAGGGTTTGGTTGTTCTAACATAACTTTTGTTAACCATGGTTGAAGCTTTAGCTTGTTCCTTTATCCTAAGAGAGAAATGTGGTTTCTCAATATAAAAAGTGGGCACAACTAGGTCAACATTATAAATGATAGTTTCATCCTCAACTTTAATTGGTTCTTCAACTTTTTCTTTACTTGGATGATATCTAAACCATTTCTCTTTAGGGAGATCAACATGAGCAGCAAAGATTTCACAAAAGACCTACTATGTCAGAGTTAAGTCCATATTTAGTGCTAAAATCATTGAAATCATCAGTATTCATAAAAGATTTAACACAATCAAACTCATGTTTTATACCTGAGTCTTTACCTTCGTCGAGTTCCCAATCTTCACAGTTGCATTTAATTCTTTCCAAAAGATCACACCTGAATTCAATAGTCTTGTTCATAAAAGAACCAGAACAAGTATCGAGCATGGTTTGATCATTACGAGAAAGCCGAGCATACAAATTCTAAATAATAAATTCTCACAGGAGCTCATGATTGGGTCATAAATATAACATTGAGTTCAGCCTCCCCAAGCTAGAGTGAAACTTTCTCCTTCATGAGGCTAAAAATTATAGATAAAATGCCGATCACGATGAACACGATGCATAGGTGAAACTCCAATTGTATTCGATTCTAGTTTCAAGATCCTGTATCAACCCATAGCCTATACCATGTCAAAGCTTTTCCCCCAAAGATAAATGGAAAACCTTCTTCTTGACTTCATCTCTGGATAAACGTACAAGCTTAAGTAATCGACAAACTTCATCCACATAGATTAGGTGCATATCATGATCTTTTTTTCCATCTTCTCCATGAGGATTAGCTAACAGTTTCGCTATCTTACCCGAAGGAATTTCATAATAAACATTTTCAATAGGTTCATCAGGTTGAGGGACAAATCTTGGTGTTTCTGGTAGAGGTGAAGATACTCCGAACAAACTCCCCAAAGGATTACTTTCCATAGTGAAAATGAACAATAAATTTCAGCACATAATATAAATTTTCCCTTACCAAATTCTGCTTACCAAAGGCGCTACACTCCCCAGCAACGACACCATAAAAGAGTCTTTATGACCCACAAGTATAGGGGATCAATCCCAATCCTTTCGATAAGTAAGAGTGTCGAACCCAACGAGGAGCAGAAGGAAATTACAAGCAATTTTCAGCAAGGTAATTTATGCAAGCACTGAAATAGTGGTAACAAGTTGTTTGATAGCAAGATAATTGTAACAAGTAACGAGTAGCAATAGTAATAATAGGTACAAAAAGGTAGACCAATCCTTTTCTGGCAAAGGACACGCCGGAACAGTTTCTTATAATAGGCAAAGTGTTCTTGAGGCCACATGGGAATTTCATCTAGTCACTTTCGTCATGTTGAGTTAATTGGCGTTCGGTACTTTGATCATTTTATACGTGGGTGGACCGGTGCTTGGGTGCTATTATTACTTGAACAAGCCTCCCACTTATGATTAATCCTCCCGCAAGCAGCCGCACCTACGAGAAAAGTATTAAGAATAAATTCCAACCATAGCACTGAACATAGGGATCCAAATCAGCCCCTTACGGAATAGCGCATAAACTGGGGTTTTAGTTTCTGTCACTCCCATAACCCACCGTATAATTACTACTCCACAATGTATTACCTTAGGCCCAAAGATGGTGAAGTGTTATGTAGTCGACGTTCACATAAAACCACTAAGGGAATCACAACATTCATATAATCAAAATATCGAACGAATATAACCTTCACATGACTACTTGCAACATGACTTCTCCCGTAGACTCAAGAACAAAAGTAACTACTCACATGTGATAAACATGCTCATGATTAGAAAGGTATTAAATAGCATAGTTGTTCTAAACATATGATATTCCACCAAATAAACCATAAAGCATCAACTACAAGATGTAATCAACACTACTAGTCACACCCTAGGTACCAATCCGAGGTTCCGGTACAAGATTGAGCACAAGAGATGAACTAGGGTTTTGAGAGGAGATGGTGGTGATGAAGATTGTCCTCCCTAAGATGAGAGGGTTGTTGGTGATGACGATGGCCTCGATTTCCCCTCCGAAAGGGAAGTTCCTCTGGCGGAATCACTCAGCCGGAGGGCAAAAGTGCTCCTGCCTAGGTTCCACCTTGAGACGACGGCGCTTCATCTCGAAAGTCCTCTCGTGAGTTTCCATGTCAAAAGAGAGTGTATACCAGAAGATGGTCGCGAGAGGCGGGCTAGGTGGCCCACTAGGCACCAGGCAGCGCTAGAGGGGCTAGCGTGCCCTGGTGCCTAGTGGGCACCTGACAGCCCCCCTATGGGACTTCTTCTTCCAATATTTATTATTTATTCCATAAAAAATCCTCGTGAAGTTTCAGCCCATTTGGATCTATGTAGAAGAGGTATCTTTGATTAGCTTTTTTAGGCCCAGAATTCCATGTGTCGGCATTCTCCCTCTTGGTGTAAACCTTGCTTATTATGAGAGAAAAGGCATTAGAATGAATCCATAAATTGGTATAATGCATAAAAATAATATAAATAATAGTAACAAAACATGATGCAAAATGGACGTATTAGAGAGCAACATGCATCCATTGTTTATGGACTTAGTTGCTCATAAGAAATAATAAATGGAGTGGGGCATTTTCAAACTTGAATTCCCGAAGGCCACCATTTAAAAGGCGATGCGGCAAGTTGCTATGGTCTATTGCACATAATGTCTCTAAAAAGGAGAAGAATGCATGGACTGTATTCACTATAAAAATTGAAACTTCATATCGGATATCATGAAAGAAAAAAGTGGACATGAACTGCAGCTTCACATAAAGTCCGTGTCTCTTAAGTTTATTGTACATTCTTGTTGTCATTTTTCAATTTTTTTTCTAAATTGATACCCTGATGTAATATTAGAAAAACACTAGTTTAACATAAACAGGCGTACATTACTATAAATTCATTGAAAAGGTCCACTTGTCATCCCATTGAGATTATTTGAATAGAATGTAAAGGACATACCGACGAATGAAAATGATATACCAAATGATTTGATTACGAAAAGTGTAGCTTACCAAAGATCTTTTCTATATCCTCTTGTGAAATATCCATCATGCCAAGTGTAGATAGTGCATTCTACACCAAAATTGTGACATTTGAATTTCAGTCTCGTGAAACATAAGAAATCGAGAATGTTCCAATTCTTGTTCAATAACTTACAAGTGTATTTATAGGGAATTTGCGGGTACATTTGCTACAACTAGAAATGATTTCTTCCCATACAGAAAATAAAAGAGAGTTGGATAGGTGCATTGTCGTGATGAGAGAAAAAAAGTGTGAAATAACTAATTAAAGAGTTGAGTGCTAACTAAGATTGATGTTAGTTTGAGTGTGGTGAAAGGGGTTGTGATTTCCTAATCAGGTGAAAGAGAAGCATATGCTACTTCTTCAGCACAACCGAGTTAGTACAAATATGACAATTGATCCTGGGACATCATGTTTAATTAGTAATTAGACACTCTGCAATTAATGGTTAGAAAATATGAAGCCAATGAACTAAACTCCGTCTAGAAATGAATCCATCACCGTCTGAGTCAAGGAAGAAGACATAGCGCGTGTGGCTATCGGGATGCATAGTCCCGAACAAATCCGAGTCGAGTGTCTTTAGTTCGCCCTCAAACTCGTTGGAGTCTAGCACGGAGAAGGCCATATGGTGGTTCTTGGGCAGCTACGCCATTGGTACGCCCTCATAGCGACATTCGGGATGCCTAGGAAGGGGAGCCAAGTGACCTGTAAGTTGAACTGGAAGGGGGATGAGGCATGGAGCAGCTGTAGTGGGCTTCATGGAAGCACCAGATCTAGACTGGCCATCGATGTCGATGAGTGATAAGGAGATGGGCTGCAACTGGATCTGGCTTCGAGGAAGCAGGGCATGTCGTTTGAAGGAGAAGGACATGAGGCAAATTAATGAGGAGAAATGGGACGTTTTAGAATAGAATTGTGTAACTATGGGTACATAGATGATCCACATTCATCATTTCTATTCCCACGACCTAGGTTAGTTTTTTTTTCTATTTTTGCATCACATGCTTAGATTCTATGTTAGTCGCTCCCCGGATGGTAACATAGGCGCAAACGCGCGGTTGCTGAGGAGAGGGTCCGAACGGTCACTCGCAAGCTCTTCTATAACATAATTTTGACGGTAGAGGTGCGTTGATGAAAGTAGAACTTCTCCCTAGGTGGTTTTGTTAACTATCAACAAGATATAGTTTATTGAACTATTGAGTGTATCAAGTATATTTCAGGATTTCAATGAATGGATTGATTAGGATTGTGAGGATATTCCCAAGATGCAAGGAACATCAATTGACAAAGGCTTAAATACTCTACTTTTTCTATTTAATTGAGAAATCACGTTTTAGTCCATAGGAAAGCCAATACCATTAAAAAGGGATGATGTAAACCTCAACATTCCCCACACAAAACATTCTGTCCAAAACCCTAAAGATCAAATTCGGTGGCACCAACATTTCCCGTATCGGCCATACTGAGTTTTCCTTAGACATAACATAACCCAAGCCAAACTCTAGCAAATCGGTAAAACCGAGATTCACTTCAGTACAACCGAAAAGC
Source organism: Hordeum vulgare subsp. vulgare (assembly GCF_904849725.1). NCBI lineage: Eukaryota > Viridiplantae > Streptophyta > Magnoliopsida > Poales > Poaceae > Hordeum > Hordeum vulgare. Next base: position 278,684,321 of record NC_058520.1, read on the forward strand.
AGTGACCAACTCGTTGTTACCCATTTGCATAAAATCAGAATTTCCAAGTTTTGACATCAGTCTCACCAAGCCACTGGAACTGGCTAGGTCAACCGAATCGGTCTTACTGAGATGCTTTGTCTCGGTCCCACCGAGAACCCAAAAGTTAGCGCATTTTGCCTTAGTGAGTGGAAACGAGTTTTTTTACTTCAGTTCCATCAAGTTGGTCAATAATGTTGTAACGGTTGAATTTTTGGAGATGGCTATATGTACCCCTCCATCTCCCTCTTATTCGAAAAGAGAGAGAGAGAGAGCACTCACAACAAGTAAACAATTCCACCATTCATTTTCAGAGAGGAACCACCTATTCATATGTTGAGATCAAGATCTTCCACTCCAACTATACGAATCTTGATTTTTAGCCACCCCAAGTTGCTTTCCACCTAATCAATCTTTTCTACCAAGCCAAATTTTGTGAGAGAGTGATTGTGTAACACCCCAGATGCGACCCTATCCTTATTTTGGCGCGAGGGCCTTGACAGGGATAGAAGCGCATCTCGTCGTTTCGCAAGAATGGATATCGTTACAAGTACATGTACTGAAAATATGAGATATATGGAATTGGCTTACACTCGCCACAAGCTACATCAGAGCCACATCAGTACAATACATAAATATCACAAAGAAGAGCAGAGTCCAACTACGGACGAAAACAAACGAGAAAAGAACAACGTCCATCCTTGCTATCCCAGGTTGCCGGCCTGGAACCCATCCTAGATCGATGAATAAGAAGAAGAAAATCCAAATCAACAATCAATGCGCTCGCGTGAAGTAATCTTTACATGTACCTGCAACTGGTGTTGTAGTAATCAGTGAGCCATAGGGGACTCAGCAATCTCAATTCCAAAGGTATCAAGACTAGCAAAGATTAATAGGTGAGGTATGGTCAAGTGGTGAGGCTGCAGCAAGCGACTAAGCATTATATGAGGTGGCTAACTTACGAGTACAAGAATAAAGAGAGGGAAGATCTATGCATAACGACCATGAACTACTGATGACCAAATGAATGATCCAGAACACCTACTTACGTCAAACATAACCCCACCGTGTTCTCGATTGGAAAAGGAGCTCACGAAAGGGACAGTCAAGGTTACGTACTCAGTTGGCATGTTCTAATTAAGTTAACTTCAAGTTGTCTAGAACCAGTGTTAAACAAAGTTTCCACGTTGCCACATAACCGCGGGCACGGCTTTCTCAAAGATTTAACCCTGTAGGGGTGCTCCAACTAGTCCTTCACAAATTACCACAAGCCGCATAGAAATCGTCGATCATGGAGCTCGCGATCTCGTTGGACTTCTTAGTGGAAAACCTCAACTCTGAGATTACCCAAAGCATCACCGGAAACCTGATGCACAAGATATCTCATAAAAGGTAAAACTAATCCAGGAGGGCCACCTGGTGTGTCGACGAACCCGATAGGAGCCGCGTATCTCGTTCTCAAAACACACGGTCTATGCATAGTGGACGGTAGCCAAACGCTCGAGTTGCCCCGAGGTGGCACCGCCGACTGCTAGGTGGGTGGACCAACACTCATGCGGAGCACTGGCCCGGGGGTTGATTAATTATCCTCGGGGTCCGGAAAGTCCCTATGCAATTTTATTAGGTTATTAGGCGAATGAAAACCAAAGTTGGGCCTTGCTAGACCAGCTTTAATCTAAAACGAATTATCAAGGGGGTCCCCATAACAACCCCGATCGTGTTAGGAGCGCTAAATTATGGAACATAACACCGGTAGCCGAAACTAAGGGGGCAAAGGTGGAACAAAACACCAGGCTAGAAAGGCCAAGCCTTACACCTTTTACCAAGTATATAGGTGCATTAAATTAAATAGCATAAGTACGGTGATATAACAAGGAACCCATGTTATCACATGGAAGCAACTACACCTGCAACTAGCAATGCTATCACATGGTTAAGCAAGCAATAACATAGCCAATAAGTGGTTTGCTAGGTAATGAAGAGGTTGAAGGTTTTCATGGCAATGTTGGGAGGCTGATATTTAACAGGTGGTAGGCAACGAGACATAACGATAGAAACGGTATAACTAGCATGGCAATGATAGTAATGGTATCTGGGGGAAATGGTCATCTTGCTTGAGATCCCGCTGAGAAGAAGAATGACTCCGTGAAGCAGACGAACCGATATAGTCGAACGGGTCCTCACTTTCCGACACGCTTGTGGAACTCTATCAAGACGAAGGAAACCAGAAACAAGAATCAACACAAGATATTCACCACACGATGCACAACACATATGATGCATGAACGGTTGAGTATATGCAAGACATGGCATGTCAATTCACAACAACCAAACACTACACATTAAGTGAAGTTCAATATGCAACGAGTTGCATATTGATGAAACTCCACACACGAATTATTTAGTTCTATCCCGACTGGGTACACGACAATATTAAATGTTGTTAAACATGGCAGGAGGTGAAACACAATTAAACTACCTATCTAGGCATTTTAAATGAGGTCGGAAATGACATATAGCATCTCCGAGATGACCTCATACGTTAATTCTTAATTCTGTCCAGATCTGAATTAACATGTTTTAATGTTTGTTATTCAGCAAAATAAATAGGTTCACGTGAAACTACACATCATTTCAATCAATTTACACATAGAGAACATCTCCAATGGAGCTACGGTTCAAAAGATCCGAATACCACAAGATATGATGGCATGAATGCAATATGTGTGCAACGATAGTCACAAGCATTTCAAAACAAGAAGGCAACAACACATTATGAAACTACACGAGATTCTAAGAAAGTTTCCTATAGGACACGGTCAAAACGGAGCAATGGTTCAACAACTACGAGCTAAACAAGAAATCACTACAATCTGCCCAAAACGGCAACATGTCATTTTCTACACCATCGAACAACTAGCTACACAAATCGAAAATGCTCAAACAAGGAATTAGACAGTAGAGGTCAAGATGCACTACAACATACTACAAATAACATTTATCATGGAAGCATGGATCACTAGGAAAGGAACTCACAAAATGGCATCCCACGCACAGTTTCAGACTTAGTGAAAATAACAGTTTTTGACAGTGCAGTTTTCGATCTGAAGGCATGTTGATAGCAACAAAACTATAAGATACAGGGCTCCAAATGACATGAAAATTGACAGCGTGCTAGAGAATGTTAAGGGCTACAACCTCAAAATAGATACAGATCACCAGATAAACTCATGGGAAGACAACAACAAAATTTAACAGATTTCAGACTTAGAAATATTACAACATCTCCAAAACAACACTATTTTCTAGCATGTTGAGAGCAAGAAAATGACACTTAAACATGGATTTCTATTGCAACCAAAATTACCAGAGGCTAGCATACATATCCAAGGGCATATCTCTAGTTGACAACTCATCCATATCATGCATGGATTAAATTACAGAAAATAGACAAGAGGGCAACATGGAAAAATATCACACGCACTAACTTGCTCAAAAGCTAAAACTAAATGCATAGTTAAATTCTATGGATTTTTCTACCCTGAAAACTTATATAATAAGTGGGGTTGCAAAGATAAAATATCACCACACGTATATGCGAGAATATGTCCTAAACACGATATAACAAACTAGCGACGGAACGTACATGCAAAAATGCAAAAAATACTCTAAAATACATGGAAAAAGGTCTCTAAAAACATGAGCATTTCATCTACGGGGTTTGAGCAATCCGGACAAGCACAAAATTGAATACGAGATAATCCCCTATTAGGACAACACCCAAAACTAGGCGTACGACAAGTCAAACTACTTCAAACATGCATGGAAGTTGCAAGATAATAATCTACGTGGAAAACTAACCAAGTTTCATATATAAATCGCTCTGATCCGATACACGGCTAAATATCTACGAGCATTTTAATATATTCTAATTCCCTGAAACTAAATAAATTGCAACCCTAAACAAATATCAACTAATGGACCGAATCTCCTACACGCCGAAACAGGGCATTGTCGCAGTATAGTTAAAACGCGCCCGGTTGCCAAATAGAGGGCTCAGGGGGAATCTCACCTCGGGCTCGGCCCAAGTCGAAGAGGCGGAGGCGGTCTGGGGACGCTTGGGCACTGGGCTGAGGGAGGAACGGGATGGAAGGAGGGCGATGGAGGTGTGCGCCGTGCCGCCCTAGCTCGGCCCAAGTCGAAGAGCAGGAGCGGTCCGCGGCGAGCTAGGGCGGCACGGCGCACTCCGATGAGGTCCTGGCGGGTCTACGCACCGGCTCGGGGAACCGCCAGCCGGGCGAGGTGGCTACTCCGGCGAGTCTGGCCGACCGCTCCACGAGGTTGCAGTGGGAGGAGGCGACGCAGGGCGTCGAGCGGCGGCAGATCGGGCGGCGAGGCAGCGGCCTGACGCGAGGGAAGCAGTGGCGCGGCTACGGGCTAGCACGCGGCGGCGCGATGGGCTTGGCGGGCCATTCGAGGGAGGGAGGAGAGAGACTGCGCTAGGGTTTGGTGGGGGCACACTTTTCGAGGCAGAGGGGGAGAGGCTGTCTAAAAAATGGCATGGGGTCTATTTATAACAATGGGGGGGCTAGGTTTAGCAGAATTCGCCCCGGTTTCAACCGTCCGATCGGAATGGAACGATCTCGAACGCAGGGATGGCTAAGTGGCTGTTTAGAGTGGCTAGCCGGAGACGAGAGGGAAACCGTGCGACCCGGCAACGAGTTTTAAAACACCGATAAAACGTCCGATGATAGACTGAATACGGTGCCGCTACGGTCGACCGTTCGGGTACCAGACGGACTTCGGTTGCGACGAAATTTGGCAGGTGGCCACCTATATTAAAATAAGACCGGACGCCAAGTTTCAACCCAACCGGAGGAAGTTTTACACACACTTTTAAAAAGAATATTTGACGATGCCGCGGGCACGAGCGAGTGTGGTCGAGCTCAGAACGGGCAACGACGAGAACCGACAACTAATAACGGATGCAACTTCTGAAAACTGGCGGCAACGGGATGCCGATGCAATGCGGATGACGCGCATGATGCGATGATGATACGACAAATAAAAATAAACACACGACGAAAATGGAAATAAGAGGGGAATCTTATGGAACGTCGGTCTCGGGCTGTCACAAATTGGGTGTTGAGGAGACTATTTGAATAACTAGAGCAAGGAGTTCATCATCCATACCACATATATTACCTTTTGGAGAGTGATTTCTCCTAGATAGGTTTGGTGTTGCTTGGGATCCTACAAATAATGTGGAGTTGAACCAAGAAGTTTGCAAGGGCAAGGAGAACGCCTACTTTGTGAAGATCTACCCCGAGGGAGTCTAGTCCTTCATGGACGTAGGACATGGTGGAATAGAGAAGGTTGCTTCATCGTGGACCCCTTCTGGGTGGATTCCTCCATGGACTCGCCCAATCGTTATCCTCCGTGGTTTGAATTCTCCATCATAGTTGATGTACGATAACACCACCTATCAGAACCATATCAAGAATCATCATGCATTCATTGTGTTTGATCTTCCTATCCTACCCTTTACTTACACTTGCATGTGTTTACTTTCCGCTGCTATACTCGTAGACTTGCATGTGTAGGGTGTGCCGGACTTGGTAAAATTGCTAAAACTTTCCAACCAATAAGATAGGGAAAAGATTAAGTTCTCATTTGGTGTCCATTGCATTGGTTTCACATAATAGGAGAGTATGGTGTCTAGTGAGGAAACTTAACACCATAGAGGTCCATGTTTTGATGGTAGAAACTTTGATATTTGGAATCATAAAATGAAAAAGCATATTCTTGGTCATAACACCGCCGTTTGGGATGTTGTTCGTGTTGGCTTGGAAGGTGAATTATTTGGTGATGGAAAGGAACCGGATCGTGAAGTGAGTGCGGAAGAATTGAATATGTTGCAATACACCGCTCAAGAAGGCAACATTATATTCAACTGCCTATGCCCCAAATATATCAACAAGATATGTCGTCTTCAGAATGAAAAGGAAATATGGGATACTTTGGTTGATATGCACGAAGGAACCAAGTATGTCAGGGAATCTAAGTTGGATGTGCTTCAGAGTCAACTTGACAAGTTCAAGATGAAGGATGGTGAAGGAGTCACAAATGAGATTGCCCGCTGAGGAAGTGAAGACATGAGCAAAAAATTCATCATCAAGATGATACTTAGAGCCTTGGATGGAAAGTACGACACCGTGTGCACATTGATGCAAATGATGCCAAACTACAAAGATATCAAGCCCATGGAATTCATTGGTAGAATTGTTGCTCATGAGATGTCACTCAAGGACAAAGAAGAGCTTCACAACAAGTCAAGGACTAATTACAAAGCCACAAGTGATGCTCCCATAACCTCAAGTTTCAACCTTGTTACGAGTGAAGAGATAAGCCTCATGGTAAATAAATTCAACAAGTGCTACAAGAATAGAGGAAAAGAGAGAATACCCAACTCAAGATATGAAGAGAAGCTTTCTTCTAGTCGCGATTGTAATTGCTACAATTGTGGAAGACACAAACACTTTTCCAACGAGTGCACAACCCCATCCAAGAGAAGAGAAGAGTTACCTAGAAGAAGACGCTCAAGAGATGAGTCACCTTGAAGATAGAGAAGGAGTAGAGGATATCACTATGAGTGAAGACTCTCCAGGAGAGGCAAGGACTCAGAGAAGAAGGACAAGTACACCAAGAGATACACAATAAGAAGACATCAAGATCATGTTGGTGAATGGGTTTCTGGCTCCGAATAGGACAACCAATCTTGGAGATGTTACCACTCCAACTCTGACTATAGTCAAGAAGGTGTTGCTGGATTAACACTCATTTCCACCAACTCCTATGATTTATTTGCTTCACCAAATGAAGGGATTGGAAGTAGCTTCATGGATAAAGGCACAAAGGTACCACACCCTGAATACATTGACTTTAAAAGTGATGAGAATGACTTACTAGGAGATGATGACGTGCTCTTTGACAAAACTAGTGATGTTAGCCAAAATGAACTTGATAATAATCATGCTAGTCAAGATAAATCGTGTGATGATGATAAGGAGATTGAGCGCTTAAATAAAGAACTAAACACTCTTAAGTTATCTCATGAATCTACTCAACAAGATCATAGAGAGCTTATAAGACTCATGAGAAGTTATGCTTCGAGAAGCTAATTTAGAGCAAGAGCACGAGTTTCTTAAAGCTATCAATGATGATCTTCGAACGAAGTGTTTTTCTTATCTCACCAAATGATTACTCTGATCTAGTTTCATGCCACAAGTTAAAACTAAGCAAACTAGTAACAAAGGCAAGAAAGGTTCTTCATCTAGTAGCAACAATAAAAATGCTAAATCCAAAGATGTTGCCTCTAGTAGTTCTATTGATATCATTAATGGTTCTCTTAGGCAAGTAACACTTGAGCAAGGAAATGAGTTATTGAAAGGAATTATAGACAAAGGTGTAAGAGTCTTGCCAGAAGTAAGCAATTTGAGGAGATTGTACGCAAGCAAAGATGACACATGAAGAACAAAGGTATTTGTTTCAAACACAAGTTTAATGCCAATGGAGTTGAATGGGAAGAAAATCAATACCCCAAGATCAAGTTTGGTCCCCAAAAGGAGAAGTATGATCCTACTCTATTTAATGGAACACAAGCTCAACATGATCTTCAACCACAAGACCACAAGCTTAAAGGCAAGGGAAATCTTCATGAGGAGATTGCCTCATTTTAGAAAGAGCCTCAAGCCATGGTCATGTGGATTCCCAAGGCCACTACTAACTCTAGTTCATCAAGTGCTACTACAACTCCAAGGATCCCCATCAAGTTGATGTGGGTCCCCAAGAAGAAGAACTAGAGAAGTTCTAGAGGGATGACTCCACCAACAAACTTCACTCATATAAATTACTTGGCAAGAACTAATGCAATCAACTTCAACCTTATGCAATAGTTAAAGGAGTCACAAAATCCATCCTTGTTAAGCAAGGGACAAGGTAATTAAAGTATCAATGGACATCATCACATGTACAATTCACTCCATGCCCATAGATATCATTGTGTTTGTTCCTTGTGTGGGACTAACCCATTTAGGTGAGGAGAGTAGAAAACAACAAGGATTACTCCCAACTCAGCATGATCTTCATCAACATTAAGCATCCACTACTACAACACCCACATGAGGTCTTCAAGGACGAAACCCAAGGTCAGTTCATCCCTCTAAAAGGGGATATCACATCAAGGGGGATTTGTTCTAAGCCTTGAGTTAAACATCTCAAATGATGTGAACACATTAAAAGCTTTATGTAAAATTGGTAACCCCATTTGTGCTTAATAAACGATGAGTATGACTTATGATCGAGTGTTCTCACTTCGCTCCCAAGTCAATATGCTCATATATAGATGACTCTATTATCATCAAAGTGCTTGGTAGATACTTGAGTGGTTATGCATGTTTTCCATATTCTATTTGACATTTCATTCCGTGAACATGTTGGTATGCATATTTTTCTTCATTCAAGGACATCCAATTGTTGTTCTATTTAGGCTTTATTTTTTCTGGCCAATTGGATTTACAAGAATGCCTATGTACCACCTTTAGCTATATATTCTTTCTCATCTCAAATTCTACTCATGCTTCATCACAAAATTTGAGCAAGCATTTTTGGACCCTCTAGGTGAGGAGCACTCGGAGCCATCGATTCGACAAGCGTTGACTTTTAAAACCTCCCATGTATTTTCGCTGTGACCAAAATCTCCGAACTCCGCTACATCAATGTAGTAGGCTTGATCTAGTTTTTCTACCTTGATGGAACCGAGTTCTCTTTGTCGGTGTCACCGACAAGAGGTGGTATATATCCACGGGTCAGGACTTTGAAAATTAATTCAAACAAATGACTACCACACCCAACTACTGCCATCACCCCTGAATCTGCACCTTGTCCGTCATCTCCCGCACGTCCTCGCCATCGGAGTCCGTCATCGTCAATAATAATCATCCCCGTCATTGCTGCCATCGAGAGAATCTGCCAAATTAGGGTAATCCTTGACCCCTTTTGTGCTCCACATATATTTCCATGTGCATTAGATCTTGTCAATCATCTGGCCATTGTGTGCATGCATCCGTCCGCTCAAAAGATTCCTTACTACTCACATAAGAAAATTTAGGGTTAGGTTTCCGCAGTATGCAATCTCGGAGTGACCGAGTCGAAACTTCTTGGTGTCACCGATGTGGTCTTCGCCACAACACAAGGGCTTCTCGGTGAAACCGAAAATTTCCTAACGATGTCACCGAAATGGGATTTAGGGTTTCTAAGTGCATCTTCGGAGAGATCGAGTCACATTTCGTGAAACCAAAATAGTATGTCCAAGTCTCTGTTGTTATTGGTGCCTTGAAAATTCCAAAATCCGAGTGGAACCGAATTTCATACTGTGAATACATGAAACTATTTTTTTGAGTTAAAATTAGCAAAAGTTTATGAATTTTGTGATGCTCATCTACTCTACTCCTCCATTTCTACTTCACAGGGTTAGCGTCCATCATGTGTGGATCAGATGACAGTCAGAACGAGTTCACAGAGCCAAATGTAAACTTGGAAGAAGGCACTATTCCTAAGGGGAGTTTTGAGGACTCCAGTAGCCCTAGCTCACATGATCTACCCATGGCATCTACTATGTCTAGGAAGCCAAGAAATTCAAATGAGGAGGATGAGGAATTTGTCCTAGAGGAGGTCACTTCCAAAAAACAACCAGAGAGGAAGGAAAGAGTGGTGGCAAGGAAAGTCCTTGAATCTGTTGCTACCAAGAGAGGTATAGCTCTATCTTTAGAGAAACCTCAAGGATAAGGGAGAACCAAGTCCTTGTCCAGAAGCGAGCAAATAAGAGTGAGATGACCAAGTCAGTCCATGTGACTAGAAGACCCACTTCTATGTGTATAGATGATGAGACATGAGAGGAGGAATGACCTACAAACCCTCCTCCCTCTAAGGAGAGTAAGCTCACAACAGATGCCATGCCCATTAGGCCTCCCACTAAGGCCAAGCAAGCTCCCAAGACTACACAGACTACAAGGGACATTCCAGCTGCAGATAAGAACTATGGTTCAACTGCTAGAGATGGTGTTGATGATGAGGATGTTGTTGTGCTGAGAAAGCTCGGACCCTACCTTCCTGATCATAATGATGATTCCGCAGTTGTAGAGAACATGAAGGATAGGAAGGACCAAGGACTGAGGATGTTGGAAATATGCCCTAGAGGCAATAATAAATTGGTTATTATTATATTTCCTTGTTCATGATAATCGTTTATTATCGATGCTAGAATTTTATTGATTGGAAACTCAAATACATGTGTGGATACTTAGACGACACACTTTCGCTAGTGAGCCTCTAGTTGACTAGCTCGTTGATCAAAGATGGTCAAGGTTTCCTAGCCATAAAGAAGAGTTGTCACTTGATGATGTGATGGACAAGACCCAAAGTATGAACGTAGCATATGATCGTGTCAGTTTATTGTGACTATTTTCTCCAAGTCAATGTATCTGTTCCCATGACCATGAGATCATGCAACTCCCACACACCAGAGGAATACCTTGTCTGTATCAGACACCGCAATGTAACTAGGTGACTATAAAGGTGCACTACAGGTATCTCCGAAGGTGTCTATTGGGTTGGCGTGAATCAAGACTAGGATTTGTCACTCCGTGTGACGGAGAGCTATCTCAGGGCCCACTCGGTAATACAACATCACAACAAGCCATGCAAGCAATGTGACTAAGAAGTTAATCACATGATCTTGTATTACGGAATGAGTAAAGAGATTTGCCGGTAACGAGATTGAACTAGGTATGGAGATACCGATGATCGAATCTCGGGCAAGTAACATATCGAAGGACAAAGGGAACAACATACATGATTAACTGAATCCTTGACATTGATGTTCAAACGATAGAGATCTTTGTAGAATATGTAGGAGGCAATATGGGCATCCAGGTCCTACTATTAGTTATTGACCGGAGATTGTCTGAGGTCATGTCTGCATAGTTCTCAAACCCGTAGGGTTTGCACACTTAAGGTTCAGCGACATTTCGATATTATTGAGTTATGTATGTTTGGTAACCGAAAGTTGTTTGGAGTACCGGACGAGATCCTGGATGTCACGAGGAGCACCGAAATGGTCCGGAGGAAAAGATTGATATCTAGGAAAGTTGCATTTGGCTTCCGGAAAGTTTTCGGGCATTACCGGTAAAGTACTGGGAGTGACAAATGGGTTCCGGGGTTTTACCGGGAGGGGACACCCACCTGGGAGAGAACCTAATTGGCCTAAAGGTGGTGCACCAACCCTTAGTAGGCTGGTGCAGCCAGCCTAATAAGTATATTTCGTCCAAGGAGGAAAAGAAGGGAAAAAGGGAAAAGGGGAAGGAGGAGACAAGATGGAATCCTACTAGGAGTAGGATTGGAGGTGGACTCCTCCACCTCCTCTCCAGTTCGGCTGAACCCTTAGGGGTTTTTATGGCTGCCTCCTCCCCTCTCTCCCTCCTATATACACTTGAGGATTTTGAGGGCAGACACAACCCTAATAAGCCACAGTTACCCTCTCTCTCTAGATCATTTTCTCCTTTAGGTTAGTTTCGCAAAGCATGGCGAAGCCCTGCTGGATTAGTTCACCACCATCACCACCACGCCGTCGTGCTGGAGAACTCATCTACCTCTCCGCCGCACTTGCTGGTTCAAGAAGGCGGTGATCGTCATCGGGCAGTGCGTGTGCTGAACACGGAGGTATCGTCCTTTCGGCACTAGATCGGGATGGATTGTGATGATATCGCGGGACGAGCTGCGATTTGGATCTCAAAGATGTTCCACTACATCAACCGCGTTATATACGCTTCCACTTAGAAATCTACAAGGGTATGCATATTCATTCTGCCCTCTCATAGATGATAATCACCAATGATAGGTATTGCGTGTGCATAGGAAATTATTTGTATACCATGCAAAGTTTCCCAACAGTGGCATCATGAGCTAGGTTCATGCATAGATGATATCTCGAGTAGAACACAAAAGAGTTTGTGGGTGTTGATGTTCGATTTTGTGCCCTCCTTAGTCTTCTCTTGATTCAGCCGTATTGCTGGACTGAAGCGGCCCGGACCAACATTACTCGTACGCTTACAAGAGACCGGTTTCATCGACTAAGATGCAACTTGTTGCATAAAGATGACTCGCAGGTGTATATTTCTTCAACTTTAGTTGAATCGGATCTGACCGAGGCGATCCTTGGAGAAGGTTAAATAACAACTTGCATATCACCATTGTGTTTTTGCGTAAATAGGATGCGGTCATACTAGATACCCATAGCAGCCACGTAAAATATGCAACAACAAATTAGAGGACGTCTAACTTGTTTTTGCATGGCATGCTTGTGATGTGATATGGCCAAAGAAATGATAGAATATATTGGATGTATGAGATAATCATGTTGAATAGTTAAATATCGACTTGCACGTCGATGTTACGGCAACCGGCAGGAGCCATAGGGTTGTCTTTAATTATTTTGTGCTTCGAGATGCTTTGCTTTATCGCTAGTAGTAGCTTTAGTAGAACATCATGGTTAGCGCGACAACCTCGATGGTAGCAAAATGATGGAGACCATGGTGTGGTGCCGGTGATGATGGAGATCATGCCAGTGCTTTGGTGATGGAGAACAAGAAGCACCAGTTCATGGCCATATCATGTCACTTATGATTTGCATGTGATGTTAATCCTTTTATGCACCTTATTTTGCTCAGGACGACACTAGCATTATAAGGTGATCCCTCACTAAAATTTCAAGATAAAATTGTATTCTCCCCGACTATGCACCATTGCGACAGTTCGTCGTTTCGAGACACCATGTGACGATCGGGTGTGATAGACTCTACATTCACATACAATGAGTGCCAAACAGTTGCATACGTGGACCACTCGGGTTAAACTTGACGAGCCTAGCATGTACAGACATGGCCTTGGAACACAAGAGAACGAAAGGTCAAGCATGATCATATAGTGGGTATGATCAACATGGATATGTTCACCATTGAAGTTAAACTCAACTCACATGATGATCGGACTTGAGTTAGTGAATTTGGATCACGCGACACTCGAATGACTAGAGGGATGTCAATTTGAGTGGGAGTTCTTAAGTAATATGATTAATTGAACTTATTATCATGAACAAAGTCAAAAATGTCTTTGCAAATAGCGTTGTAGCTTGCGCCGTAGATCTACTGTTTTATATGTTCCTAGAGAAAACTTAGTGGAAAGATGATAGTAGCAATTATGCGGACTGGTTCTGTAAACTGAGGATTGTCCTCATTGCTGCAAAAGGCTTATGTCCTTAATGCACCACTCGTTGTGCTGAACCCCGAGCATCGTCCGTGGATGTTGCGAACATCTGACATACACGTTTTTGATGATTACGTGATAGTTTCGTGCGTAATGCTTAACGACTTAGAATTGAGGCGTCTAAGATGTTTTGAACATCACAGAACATATGAGATGTTCCAAGAGCTGAAATTGGGATTTCAGGCTCGTGCCCATGTTGAGAGGTATAAGACCTCCGAAAAGATTCTTGGCCTTCGATGTAAGGGAGAAAAGTTGAATCGTTGAGTAAGTGCTCAGATTGTGTGAGTACTACAATCGCTTGAATCAAGTGGGAGTTAATATTCCAGATAAGATAGTGATTGGCATAGTTCTCCAAAGTCACTGCCACTAAGCTATTGAGCTTCGTGATGAACTATAACATGTCAGAGATAAAGATGATGATCCCTGAGTTATTCGCGATGTTTGACACCGCGAAAGTAGAAATCAAGTAGGAGCATCAATTGTTGATGGTTAGTGAAACCACTAGTTTCGTGAAGGGCAAGGGCAAGAAGGGATACTTCATGAAAGGAAAACCAATTGCCGCTCTAGAGAAGAAGCCCAACGTTAAACCCAAACCCGAGACTAAGTGCTTCTATTATGAGGGGAACATTCACTTGAGCGGAACTACCCTAGTTACTTGGTAGATGAGAAGACTGGCAAAGTCGACCAAAGTATATTAGATTTACATGATATTGATGTGTACTTTACTAGTACTCCTAGTAGCTTAACGGCTTAGAATTCACGCGCCTAAAGACGTTTTGAATGTCACGGAACATATGAGATGTTCCAAGAGGTGAAACTAGGATTTCAGGCTCATGCGCGCGTCGAGAGGTATGAGACCTCCGCCAAGATTCTTGGTCTGCGAAGTAAGGGAGAAAAGCTCAATCGTTGAGCATGTGCTTAGATTGTGTGAGTACTACAATTTCTAGAATCGAGTGGGAGTTGATCTTTCAGATAAGATAGTGATTGACATAGTTCTTCGAAGTCACTACCACCAAGCTACTGAGCTTCATGATGAACTATAGCATGTCAGGGATAGAGACGATGATCCCTGAGTTATTCGCGATGTTTGACACCACAAAACTAGATATCAAGTAGGAGCATCAATTGTTGATGGTTAGTGAAACCACTAGTTTCGAGAAGGGCAAGGGCAAGAAGGGATACATCATGAATGGCAAACCAGTTGCCTCTCTAGTGAAGAAACCCAAGGTTGAACCCAAACCGAGACTAAGTGCTTCTAGTATGAGGGGAATGGTCACTGAAGCAGCACTACCCTTGATACTTGGTAGATGAGAAGGCTGGCAAAGTAGCTGAAAGTATATTGGATATACATGATATTGATGTGTACCTTACTAGTACTCCTAGTGGCACCACTGTATTAGATACCGGTTTGGTTGCTAAGTGTTAGTAACTCGAAATAAAAGCTACATAATAAATGGATACGAGCAAGGGTAAGGTGATGATGTGTGTTGGAAGAAATTTCAAGGTTGATGTGATTGAACATCACACGCTCCCTCTACCATCAGGATTAGTGTTGAACCTAAATAAATGTTATTTGGTGTTTGCGTTGAGCATAAACATGATTAGATCATGTTTATTGCAATACGATTATTCCTTTAAAGAGTATAATGGTTATTCTATTTGCTTGAATAAATACCTTCAATGGTTTACTGAATCTCGATCGTAGTGATACACATGTTCATGATATTGATGACAAAATATACAAAGTAGTAATGATAGTGCCACTTACTTGTAGCCCTGCCGCTTGAGTCATATTGGTGTAAACCGCATGAAGAAGCTCCATACCGATGGATCTTTGGACTCACTCGTTTTTGAATTGTTTGAGACATGCGAACCATGCGAATTGGTGTAAAGGCATGAAGAAACTCCATGCAGATGGATCCTTTGGACTCACTTAATTTTTGAATCACTTGAGATATGCAAATCATGCCACATGGGAAAGATGACTGAAGTCCTTGTTTGCCAGTGAGATGGAACAAGAAAGCAAAACCTTAGGGCTTTTTGTGGCTGCCTCCTCCCCTCCCTCCCTCCTATATATACTAGAGGATTTTGAGGGCAGCCCCAATCCTAATAAGCCACGGCTGCCCTGTCTCTCTAGATCACTTTCTCGTGTAGATTAGTTCCACAGAGCTTGGCGAAGTCCTGGCACCACCACCACGCCGTCGTGCTAGAGAACTCATCTACCTCTCCACTGCTCTTGCTAGATCAAGAAGGAGGTGATCCTGATCGAGCTGTACGTGTGCTGAACGCGGAGGCGCCATCCGTTCGGCACTAGATTGGGATGGATCGTAATGAGATCACGAGACGGGCTGCGATTTGGATCGTGAAGATGTTGCACTACATCAACCACGTTATATACGCTTCCGCTTAGCTATCGACAAGGGTATCTACAAGGGTATCTACAAGGGTATGTTGGAAGTAGTACATTTTGATCTATGCAATCCAATGAGTGTTGAGGCACGCAGTAGATATCATTATGTTCTTACTTCACACATGATTTGAGTAGATACTACTATATTTACTTGATGAAACACAAGTCTGAATTATTGAAAAGTTCAAGTAAATTCAGAGTGAAGTTTAAGATCGTGTGACAAGAGGATGAAATGTCTACAATATGATCATAGAGATGAATATCCGAGTTGCGAGTTTGGTACACAATTAAGATAGTGTGGAAATTGTTTTACAACTAATGCCACCTGGACCACCATAGAGGGATCGTGTGTCCAAACGTCATAGCCGCTCCCTATTGTATGTGGTGCATACTATGATGTCTCTTATCGAATTACCACTATCGTTTTTTGGGTTAGGCATTAGAGACAACCGCATTCACTTTAAATAGGGCACCACGTAATTTTGTTGAGATGACACTGTATGAACTATGGTTTGGAGAAACCTAAGCTGTCGTTTCTTAAAAGTTTGGGGCTGCGACGCTTATGTGAAAAACTTTCAACCTGATAAGCTCGAACCCAAAGCGTATAAATGCATCTTCATAGGATACCCAAAACGGTTGGGAATACCTCCTATCTCGGATCGGAAAGCAAATGGGTCCTTTCTCGAGAATAAGTTTCCCTCGAAAGAATTGAGTGGGAGGATGTCGGAAACTTGATCATTATTGAACCATCACTTCAACCAGTGTGTAGCAGGGCGCATGAAGTTGTTCCTGTGGCGCCTACACCAATTGAAGTGGAAGCTAATGATAGGGATAATGAAGCTTCAGATCAAATTACTACAAACCTCGTAGGTTGACAAGGTCACGTATTGCTCGAGAGTGGTACGATAACCCTGTCTTGGAGGTCATGTTGTTGGAAAACAATGAACCTACGAGCTATGGAGAAGTGATGGTGGGCCCGGATTCCAACTAAATGGCTGGAGGCCATCAAATCTGAGAGAGGATCCATGTATGAAAACAAAGTGTGGACTTTGGAAGAACTACTTGATGGTCGTAAGACTATTAAGTATAGATGGATCTTTAAAAGGAAGACGAACAATGATGGTAAGTATCACCATTAAGAAATCTCGACTTGTCGCAAAGATTTTTCCAACAAGTTCAAAGAGTTGACTATGATGAGACTTTCTCACTCGTAGCGATGCTAAAAGTCTGTTGAAATTATGTTAGCAGTTGCTCCATTATTTATAAAATCTTGAAGATAGGACGTCAAAACATTGGTTCCTCCATAGTTTCCTTGAGGAAAGGTTGTATGTGTTACAACCATAAGGTTTTGTCGATACTAAAGGATGCTAAAAATATGCAAGCTCCACCGATCCTTCTAAGGACTGGAGTAAGCATCTCAAAGTTGGAATATGCGCTTTGATGAGATGATCAAAGCTTTTGGATTTATACAAAGTTTATGAGAAACATGTATTCCCAAGGAAGTGAGTGGGAGCACTATAAAATATCTGATAATCATATCTTGTTGACATATTATTGATTGAAAATAATGTAGAATTTCTGGAAAGTATAAAGGGTTCTTTGAAAGGAGTTTTTCAAAGTAAAAACTGGATTGAGCTACTTGAACGTTGAGCATCAAGATGTATAGAGATAGATAAATACGCTTAAAAGAACTTTCAAATGAATACATACCGTGACATGATTTTGAAGGAGTTCAAAATAGATCAGTCAAAGAAAGAGTTCTTGGTTGTGTTATAAGGTGTGAGTATTGGGTAAGACTCAAAACCCGACCACAACAGAAGAAAGAGAAAGGACGAAGGTCGTCCCTATGCATTAGCCGTAGGCACTATAGTATGCTATGTTGTGTACCGCACCTGATGTGTGCCTTGCCATGAATCTATCAAGGGGTACAAAAGTTATCCAGGAATGGATTAGTGGAAAATAGTCAAAGTTATCCTTAGTAACTTGTGGACTAAGGAATATTTCTCGATTATGGAGGTGATAAAAGAGTTCGTTGTAAAGGGTTACGTCAATGCAAGCTTTGACACTAATCCGGATAACTCTGAGTAGTAAACCAGATTCATATAGTGGAGCAATTATTTGGAATAGTTCCAAATGGCGCATGGTAGCTGCATCTACAAGGTGATATAGAGATTTGTAAAACACACACGGATCTGAAAGGTTCACACCCGGTGACTAAAAACCTCTCTCACAGGAAAGATATGATCAAACCCCATGGGTGTTAGATTCATTACAATCACATAGTGATGTGAACTAGATTATTGACTCTAGTGCAAGTGGGAGACTATTGGAAATATGCCCTAGAGGCAATAATGAATTGGTTATTATTATATTTCCTTGTACATGAAAACCGTTTATTATCCATGCTAGAATTGTATTGATTGGAAACTGAAATACATGTGTGGATACATAGACAACACATTGTCCCTAGTGAGCCTTTAGTTGACTAGCTCATTGATCAAAGATGGTCAAGGTTTCCTGGCCATAGACAAGAGTTGTCACTTGATAATTGGATCACATCATTAGGATAATGATGTGATGGACAAGACCCAAACTATGAACGTAGCATATGATCGTGTCAATTTTTGATACTATTTTGTGCATCTCAATGTATCTGTTCCTATGACCATGAGATCATGCAACTCTCGGACACCGGAGGAATACCTTGTGTGTATCAAACGTCGCAACATTAATGGGTCACTATAAAGGTGCTCGACAGGTATTTCCAAAGGTGTCCGTTCGGATGGCGTGAATCAAGACTGGGATTTGTCACTCTGTGTGATGGAGAGGTATCTCAGGGCCCACTCGATAATACAACAACACAACAAGACTTGAAATAAATGAAACTAAGAAGTTAGTCACGGGATCTTGTATTATGGAACGAGTAAGTAGATTTACTGGTAACGAGATTAAACTAGGTCTGGAGATATTGTCGATTGAATCTCGGGCAAGTAACATACCGAAGGACAAAGGGAACAACATAATGGATTAACTCCATCCTTGACATAGAGGTTCAACCGATAGAGATCTTTGTAGAATATGTAGGAGCCAATATGGGCATCCAGGTCCCTCTATTGGTAATTGACCTGAGAGTGTCGCATGTCATGTCTGCATATTTCTCGAACCCGCAGGGTCTGGACACTTTAGGTTCGGTGATGTTTCGGTATTATTAAGTTATGTGTGTTGGGTAACCGAAACTTGTTCGGAGTACCGGATGAGATCCCACATGTCACGAGAAGATCTAGAATGGTCTGGAGGTGAAGATCGATATACAGGAAAGTTGCATTTGGCTTCCAAAAAGTTTTTGGGCATTACTAGTAAAGTACCGGGAGTGACGAATGGGTTCGAGGGTTTTACTAGGAGGGGCCACCCACCCGGGAGAGAACCTAATAGGCCTAAAGGTGGTGCACCAACCCTTAGTGGGCTGGTGCGGCAATCCCAATAAGGCTATTTCGGCCAACGAGCAAAAGAAGGGAGAAAAGGGGAAAAGGGAAGAGGAGACAAGATGTAATCCTACTAGGAGTAGTGTTGGAGGTGGACTCCTCCACCTCCTCTCGACTTCGGCCGAACCCTTATTGGTTTTTGTGGCTGCCTCCTCCCCTCCCTCCCTCCTATATATAATAGAGGATTTTGAGGGCAGCCCCAATCCTAATAAGCCACGGCTGCCCTCTCTCTCTCTAGATCACTTTCTCGTGTAGATTAGTTCCACAGAGCTTGGCGAAGTCCTGCCACCACCACCACCACCACCACCACGCCATCTTGCTAGAGAACTCATCTACCTCTCCGCCGCTCTTGTTGGATCAAGAAGGTGGTGATCGTCATCGAGCTGGACGTGTGCTGAACGCGGAGGCGCCGTCCGTTCGGCACTAGATCGCAATGGATCATGATGAGATCGCGGGATGGGCTGCGATTTGCATCGCGAAGATGTTCCACTACATCAACCACATTATATATGCTTCCTATTAACTATCTAAAAGGGTATGTAGATTCACTCTCCCCTCTCATAGATGATCATCACCATGGATAGGTATTGCGTGTGTGTAGGAATTTTTTTGTTTCCCATGCGACGTTTCCCAACATAGGAAATGATGGACAAATAACTGAGGAAATGGGGGAGAACACTCGCTTTTCCCTGATGGACCGACGAAATGGAGAGACAATCATCCATATGGGTTCTTGTCAAGCAAGACATGATCACGCAGTTGTAGAGAACACTCACTTTCACACCAAGGAGTAGCAAGACTTTTAGGAGACAACCTTGCTTGACAAGAACCCGGCTGTGAGTGATATGAGATAAGTCGTTTGAAAGTACATCAAGTCCAATATGGACTACTTCCCCCATTTCCTGGAGAATTTCAAGAGAATGGACATTGATGAGTTCGTAGGTAAAGAGATGACTGCATGGAATGACGAGCTAATCATGCTATTCTACTCCATTTCTCATTTCTATCCAGATGGAAGGATAGTCTGGATGATAGAAGGCACCATATATCAGTGAATTCTTGATGAGTGGGCTACCATCTTAGGAGTCCCAAAGGTGCAGGAGAGTGTCTTGGATGTGTACTCTGAAGCCAAGATGAACCACAACTCTATTGCCAACATGTATAACCCAATTCCCAAGAAGTATGTGAAGACTCACAAGCTTGGCTTAGTTTATTTTCTGCAAGTAGGATTGCCTACCTCAAACAAAATATTGAGGCATACTTTGATGACCAAATCAGGAGATGATAAGATGATAGGGGATACTCTAATAACATGATGCATCGTGTCGATAGACACACCAGGATCAGGGTGATGGATCTCATTGTGGCGACCATCAAAAGGCCTGCTGCATATCAGAGGAGATCTTGTGCATATGCTTCATATATTTAGGTGCTCATCAACTCCAAAGTTGGAAAGAGCCTATATCTACTTGATCGACAACACCTGCCCCTCCATCCAGAGTTCAAGGACAATGTTGTGGTGATGGATCCTTCTCATCCTACTTCATCTACTACACAAGCAGAAATTGAGGCAGAGGCCCACGCAGAAGCAACAAGAGCTGCTAGTGCTCGAGTCCTCAAGAAGAAGAATGGTCAAATGGCCTATCTTGTCAGGGCTACCCAGAGAATGGAGAAGAACATAGCTAGGCTGCTGCAAAACCAGAAGAGCAGAGAGAGGATTATGGAGATAAAATTTCGTGACCTTGACATCAAGGTGATTGAGTTGAGCAGCATGGTAAATGCTTTGAATCAAGAGGTATATGTTGTTCCCCTGCCGAGGTCAGATGATGATGATATCCCTACACTTCCTATGACTGCTCAGTTCAGGACTGAGGCTAGATCTGTTGCAGAGGCTGCCATAGAGACGAGACCGTCAGTATCTGCACCTACTGCTACATCTATAATGCCTCCTTCAGCACCTCCCAAGTCCGCTCCACTTTCTTAGAGGAATTCTACAGAAGCATTTGTCGACGCTCTTCTATAGACTCCTTCCATGACCACCGAAGCAGCTTCATCCCACCCTGGAGGAGATCAAGCCCATAATGACATTTATCACTATACGTTCGAGCTTTTTGGTAACTTGTTGCCAAAAGGGGACAAAATGTATATATCATAGGGCTTTCAGACAAAGAGTGTTGCTCTTCGTTGCTTATCTTGTTTTTATAAACATTTGGCCTATCTTTTGGTCATCTTAAACTTGTCGTGATTAATCATACGCTTTATGGTGGATGTTACTATTTCATATCCTTTTGATATCTATATTATGATCATTCACTCAGTTGTTTGGTGCCATGCGTGTTGTAATCAATTCATATCCTTTCTGCGCACCACCATGATATATGTGACATGGATGAGTGTCCCAACATCCTAATCGATTGTGCGTCTAAATTCAACGCAAAATTAAAATAATGAACAAATTTAGGGGGAGGTCTCACTTATCACATACTTCTCAGACCGACGATGCTATGCATTGATTTTATTCTTGTCCAAGCTTTGATATATATGTTGTCATCAATTACCAAAAAGGTGGTTTTGGTAATTAATAACAACATATAGTTTACTGAACTAATTAGTCTATCAAGTATATTTTAGAAAAAGTTCAATGAATGGATTGTCTAGGATTCTGAGGAGATTTCCCAAATGCAAGGAACATCAATTGGCGAAGGTTTCAAGATTCTACATTTTCATTTTGAAGTGAGAAATCATGTTTGATTCCATAGGAAAGCCAATACTACTAAAAGGGGATGAGGTACCTATGATGATCTAGTTGCTCAAAGTGCTTAGAAATTGGCCACCAAAAAGCTCAACATTTCTTCCACAAAACATTTTGTCCAAAACCCTAAAGATCAAATTTGATGCCACCAACATTTCCATTTCGTCCTCTATGAATTTTCCTTAGACAGAACCCAAGCCAAACCCTAGCAAAACGGTACAACCAAAATTCACTTTGGTACAACCGACAAGTAGCGACTAACTTGCAGTTGCCCATTTGCATAAAATTGGAATTTCCGAGTTTTGTTGATCAGTCTCACCGAGTCTCTAGAACTCTCCAGGTCAATCGAATCGGTCTCACCGAGATGCTTTCTATCGGTCTCATCGAGAACCCAAAAGTAAGAGCATTTTCCACTAGTTTGTGCAACCGAAATTTTACATTGGTTCCATCAGTTGGACAATAATGTTGTAACGGTTGGATTTTTGGAGATGGCTATATATACCCCTCCATGTTCCTCTCATTCAAAGAGAGAGCACTTAGAACAAGCAAACACTCCCACCATTCATTTTCTAAGAGAGAAGCACCTATTAAAGTGTCTAGATCAAGATTTTCCACTCCAACCATATGATCTTTATTTATAGCCTCCCCGAGTTTCTTTCCACCCAATAAATTTGTTCTACCAAGCCCAGTTTTTGACACAGTGATTGAGTGTTGAGGAGACTATCTTTTGACGCATTGGAGTAAGGAGTTCATCATCCACCCCGTATCTATTACCTTTTGGAGAGTGGTGTCTCCTAGATTGGTTAGGTCTTTATTGGGAGGCTCCAATCATGTGGAGTTCAACCAATAAGTTTGTAAGGGCAAGGAGATCACCTACTTAGTGAAGGTCTACCCCAAGTGAGGCTAGTCCTTCATGGACGAAATCTATGGTAGAATATACGAGGTTGCTTCTTTGTCGACCCCTTGTGGGTGGAGCACTTCATGGACTCGCGCAACCATTACCCTCCGCGGGTTGAAGTCTCCATCAGCGTGTACGTACCTACCGGAACCACGCCAGAAATCATTGTGTCTTCATTCGGTTTGATATTCCTATCCCTACCCTCTACTTACAATTGCATGTATTTACTGTCTACTGCTACACTCGTAGACTTTCATGTGTAGGGTGTGCTAGACTTGGTAAAATCTCTAAAACTTGCCAACCGATAAAACTGGGAAAAGGTTATGTTTTTATTTTGTCAAGTAGTCTAATCACCCCCTCTAGACATACTTTTGATCCTACATTTGTGGGGGTCTTACTTTGCAACAATATTGTGCTGCCATGCCAAGTGGACCAATGAATGGCCCAATCGTTCAATATTCGACAGTATATTTTTGATCTTTCACATCGACTAGTGCCATTGCCATTAGATCATTTGCACGAATCTTGTTGCCGGTTGGGTTGCTACATTATAAAAAACATTTACTACCGACTCGACAGACACGAACGTTCTTCATATTGAGTGCGTCCTTGCCTGAACCTCTCGTTTTGAACCATCTCACCCACTCTCTATCTCCAGGTCATCAACTCATCATCTCTTTGAGCATGAATTGCAAGGTCGAGCAGACGAGCAGGATGTTGCTGAAGGTAGAGGAGAAGGAGGAGAGAGAGCGGCTGATACTTCCTTTTTATTGATCCAATATTGCAACAGAAAATAATATACTTCACCTATAGAACCCATGAGAGGAAGATTCCCTTCAAGTGATGGTCTCTAGCAAGATTTTGTCCAAGTGTAAAATTCAGCTTTTGATCGAATCAAAAAGAAAATAGTGTCTCAAACACTTATAACATAAAGAGTTACGGGTATGAGGTATTTATGCATGCAACCTTATATTTGCATTGGGATCGAATAGGTTACCAATTTGTGCTCGGGAAGTCTCCCATCGATATATGCTTGTTTCACATCACAGTGGGGTATGTCTCCAAATAACATCTTGAACGACATGAGTCCTACATCAATAATCAGTTGTCCTACCACACGCCCTATCGGTCACACGGGGTTTCTATAATAATTAAGATAATAAAATCACGCAAGAGCTTTTGGTGTTTAATGACTACACCTCATCTATACCCAAGGATCCATGTTACCCTAATGACCCTTACTATGACCACTATTCGATATAACACTTCACGGTACCCTTGCTCCTAGCCTCACAGTGCTCGATCTCCATGATCCCGGGTACTTGCAGCGATGAACATCGTGGACAAGATAAGAGACATCTTTACGAAACATTTTTATTTCACACATATGGGACGTTATGTCAAAGTCTTCCATTGATCCCGTTAACAAATACCTTGGGTCGTAAGGCTCATGCCTCAAACCAGACCTTACCAAATTACTCACACATGGAGATCATATCACAAAGGAAATCATTGGAGAATAAATATTGAGATTGGTTGATTGCAATATGTCTTATAATGGATGCCTTGTGCGATGCACAATTACAAGTATGAACTAGATGCAAGAGCACTATGGTGGTGGAGGTGGCAATGTGGATGTAAATGGTGGTGACTAGGGTTTGTGGATGAATGTCATCACGAGATTCTATCTTTTGTGATCATTCATCATCCTTCTCTTAACATTTCGATAAGGCCCCCTTTATAAAAGTTGTTCACGTAGATGATTTGCCTTGAACTCCACGCCAAATGGGCGCTCATACGGATGTGTGTGCTCAGATGGAACATCGTCTTTTGGTCTATATTCGCAGAAACGACTCGTATTGATTCTTTATTCCTCCATTTTCCTTCTTTGCCATGGTTTCTTCCCTTTTAGCCCATTTCCTATGGAGAAACATCAAAGAGAGGATTTGTGGAATCCTTTGCATTCCTTTGTTATTAGTAACAATATTAGAGATAATATCTCCTTTAAAATGAAATATCTTGGTTAATTAGTGTAAAAATATAACTCGTTAACTCCCCCAATCTTAAACTTGATCGTCCTCGAGCAACACAAAGAGATATCTAAAGCATACGGAACTCAGTTTTTTAGATCGAAATAACGAGAAGGTTTTGGTTCACTTTTCATCAACACACCTAGATAGCACTCCGCTTCTTGACGTGAAAACTTAGCATAGATGTAGCGGTGTCATGATTATGGTGAAATTATTAGTGAAGCAAAGAAAATCAACCGAACTTCTTGATCTACTAGACAAGCCAAATTTGCAACACTCTATTCTATTTATTCTAGACAACACTTGCTTGTCGGGAATCCACAAAAGAGTTTTACTTTGATAGAGCCATAAAAACATAAAATATCATGCTCAAGTGCTCATAGGCACACCCACAATTATTTCCCTCTCTAGGCTGTCAAGCACTTAACTTCAAGCATTGTTTGCTGGAACTTTGATTGTCACGTGAAGGGATTATGCCAAATAAGTGATCATGCATAGGTTTTTGTTTAGGTTTAATGTTTGGGAACTATGGACCTTAGAAATATGTCACTTTAAAGATATTTTGACCAGTCCCCTTTATTTACCACATACGTACCAACTCAAGACAAAGCCAAATAATATTCGTGTGTAGTGTTGCCACTACATACGGTAACAAACTCATAGCCGAAATCTGAGGTATCGCTCTTGGTAGATCGTTCATTGGCTAGTGTAGTCCTCAGCATAACATCAAGAAAGGTGACAAAGCCACATTTACAAACGTACACATGCATAGAGGAGCGGGGACATGGCACCAACAAGGAGGTTAAGCACCACATAAGAGATAGACCACAATTTTTTTGGCAGAATATCACTCACCCTTCAAGTAAGTTCCTGTAGACAATTTAATCCACAAGTGTTATTAAGTCTATTCCAATTAACAACATGGGCTTGAAACTTTGAAACATCATTTCCACTACAATTTTTCTCAACTCCCAAGTCTTGAAAAGACTTACTATTGTGGAAAGTTATCCTTGGTTAATATCATTTCATGAAAAATAGTCTCAAGACAAGTGTTGGTTGTCTAAACTAAATAGAACAAAGACTACAAAATTATTCCAGTTACTAGAACAAAACCATTGTCTCAACAATGAAGACTTACTCTCATATGGACGTATCACACATACAACAACTACATCTACTCTAAGTATTTGAAGTGCAAAACATGGGGGTCGTAGGTGATACCTTCACGGTTGCGAATTTACACACTTCTCTTCCTTACTCTTGCATTCCTAGTTGTCTAGCACTGATTAGGCCCTATGAAACAAAAGGAAAACAAACTCCAAGGGGCTAAATAAAGAACATGAGCAAAGCAAAGCTTATTCAATTTTTTAGATTTTGTGTGTACCATCCCAAAATTATAAATTTTGGAATGTTATAAAAGTAAATAATTAGGATTTTTTTGCTTGAATGATGTGTGATTGATTGTTTGAAATTGAGTGGAATTTCAAACTTTTTAAAATAAATAATGAGAGGGAATAAAATGACTTTCCCAAAATTTTCTATTTTGAATCCCTATTCAATTTCGAGTTTCAATATTTTCAAAACCCTCTGGTAAAAAAATCAAATGAGAGGAGGAAAATAACACTCCAAAAATCAGAGACAATGTCTTGATTCAAATTTTAAGTATTTGCCATTTATTTGAAATTCAAATTCCTTTTCATTTTAAAGTTATTGCAAAAAATTAAATTATTTTATTTGGTCTTGAAAATATGTTCTAGTTGTAGGACATTTTATTCTGAAAATTTTGATATATAATATGCCTATATAAAATATTCTCTTAATTTTGTTTATATTTTTTTCGCTGTTTATTTTCAAAAATAAAAAACGACACTATTCACCACGAACACTATTCATCCGAAAAAAAGAAAATCAACAGGAAAGTGCGCTACACAGTCACTCGAGCTGGCCGAAGGCCCATGCGCCACTTCTCCCCCTCTTTCTTTATCTTTTCTCCACAATACGTATACGTTTAGTCCCACATTGCCTATCTAGTGATCTTTAGGCCTTCCTTTCACCTATAAATATAGCTCCATAGAAGCATCCAAAAAAAATCATCTACTTCTCGTTAAATCAATCTTTTGGTTTAACTAGGTTTATTGAATAAAAATATTTTCTTCTCTCCGACGGGATTTCTGGAAACCGTCTCGTCTTTGGAATTAATTCTTACTCTGCATTCTAAAGGTATTTCTCTTCGTATTTTTCTTTTATACTCTTGTAGTTTATTATTTCTAGACTAGTATGCCTACACTAGTATACGGTAGAGTAATTAGATTTATCAATTAGTGTGTGTATTTACACATTAGTAATTCTTTTAGACATAACACTTTTCTTTGGTAAAACAGCTTGGCCCTGATTTTTCAAATAGCCATAACTTTTTACTCGTTTATCCGAATTAGATGAAACCAACGCCTAGAGTTTCGTCTTGATCCCACCTATCCGGTGAACCTATCATATCAGCTTTTTGAAAATTTAAAATTTCCAAATTTGTTCACACTCTTATTCAAACTTCTTTTGATCATATCTTTTTATTCGTAACTCTGTTTTAGATTAATCCAATTGCATCGGATTCGTATGAAAGTAATTTTTTTGTTTGTGTCAATTAGTGTTATCTTTCCAATATATAATTTCGATCATAGTCATTACTCCACTTGTCCATACTAGCGTTGCCACAACGCGTTCTAATTTGATTCAATGCCATATTGAATTACTTATATCTTTTGATTCGTTATTCGAAATCTAGTAATTCTTTTTTCTACATGTTCACATTGACATCCCATTTGTAGTAGCTTCATTAGTTTCAACCTTTGAACCTTTCAAATTTGAGCTATCCAAATTTGAATTTGAACCTTCGTTTGATCATACCTTGCAAACCGTAGCACCTTTTTCCTTTGATTCCTTTTGCCCCTAAACACTTGTGTTATGTACTTTCTATTCATAACAACCATGCTCCAATTCAAATACTTTTGACCTTTATGGAATTAAAATTTGATTCATACTTCAATGCGCTATAACTTGCGTTGTAGTGCTCCATTTCAATTATTTATTTTTGCAAGTAAATTCTTATACCCTATGCTATTTGTCTCTCATGGTGCTCTCCGCATAGTTGGGATCGCCTTTCATAGTATCTCCACCCTAAACGTATATATCAATAGTTCACCCTCCATTATCTCTTTTGATCCCATTCCTGCACCTTCACTTTACAACACACTTAGAACCTTTTTTTATTAAACCTTAGTGTGTTTTTCTTTTGCACCAAGACATGTTTTGTTCTTATGTACTTTTGGTTCTTCCTTTTGGCATGGATGTTTATTGAATGCTATTCATTTACGATAGATTGCTCGGACTGTGACGAGTAGAATTATCAGGATTACGAGAGCGACTATCTTCATCAAGTAATACCAGGCAAGTTCACATTGATCATATTTTTACCTATGGTTTTATTGCATTAGTTTCAACCTTCTTCACCCATTGCATGCAAGTAGGTACCTGGAAACTTTGGTTATTGAGTTGTATGTTATGATAGGCACCCCTAAACCCTTGTTAATTTGGCCGGGACGTTATTTTTCTATGCTCCTAGTAGGCGGGGTTTGGTCGAGTGTTTATCATGAGTGTTGTGAGAAACTTAATAATCAAGACATGAAGACTCCAAGACTTGCAAGACCTCAGAACGACATATACCTTTGGGTGAAGAACGGTTCAGATGGGCTCCCTCGGAAAACCATCGGAGGACCCGAGATGCATGGAGAATCGCCATGATATCTTGCGGAAAGCTTCACCCATGCTCAAAGAGATCGATGGATATTTCAAGACCCAAGGCCTACCTGCACAGCCACAAGTCATTATGGGCTCTGGCTTGGTTGGACAATGTGGTGACTTTGGACGGGCGGTGCTACAAGATGTAGACGAACGGTAGGATTGGATGGGCACCGACAGAGGCTATGAGGAACCCGTTGAAAGACCATGTTTTGATCACCCGGTTCTCAAACACCCTAAAGTGCGAGGACTCCAACGGAGGTGATCAAATCTTGTGGGGAACGTGTGCAAAACTCTACAGAGTACTCAAACCTAATCGATTAGCCGTGTCCACGATCATGGACAACTTGAGCCGAAGGAACTGAAGTTATGAGGAATTCTCAACACCATTTATTATTGATGTGGGTAATATTTATAACTTGGTTATGAGAAATGGTTGGTGGAACGTTCTCATTAACAACCAACAATGTAGTAAATTTTGCTTTAACCCTTTCTCATGTTGTAGGAAAATTTGCTTTACGCAAAAACTTAAACTACAACCCCACCTGCCATATATGCATATAATATAGATGATATTTACACCTCTCTTTTGTGACTTGCCGGCATATTCAATATGCTGACCTACATGGCTGGGTAGAACAACACCGCACCCTGGGGTGAGGCCTCACCAGCATCGGGAAGGAGGCACATGTCCACGCTGAGGAGCGGTGGTGCCTGGTGGAGGGGTGGAGCCTGCTTCGGGAGGTGACGAAGCTCTCCCACCAGTGGGGTGAGGAGGCCCAAGCGCACTACAAGCAGCTTGACAAAGATGCCCAAGCGTCCCTCGCAAAGGCCCTCGATGAGCCTAGGAGGCCAAGCGGTTGTAGCAGGGGCCTGGTGCCCATGAGAAAACACCCAAGCATCGGGCTGCTCCATGCGAGCGCCCGCTCAAAATGCGAGTGGAATTCGCGAAGGCGCATGGGAGACGACACATGTCCCATGAAGCTGAGCCACCGAAACACGAGGAGTATGTCCTAAGGCGCCCGAAGGCGGTCTCCTGCTGTGAGGAGAAGGCAAGGCCAGGGAGCATGAGTACATGTCTTCCGCTTTCGCACAACATGCAGAGCGGGAGCGCCTGTTGGCGAAGGAGCACAAGATGGAGGCTACCCATGCCACTCTCGATGATAAGAAGGGGCAAGCAACCAAGTGGGACAGGCTCAAGGCCGAGGGTGGTCGACATCAGTGAGGAGGTGTGTCGTTACCTGTTGACTCGGGCGATGATGCGACTCTTCAGCAAACTTCTTTGCCTCGACAGACGCTTCGATTTATAGCGGGAGGAGGCCACCATCCAAGTGTAGATCCGCGAAGGCCTCGAGGAGGCTGTGAGGGAGAAATTGGTTGGCTTCGTCGGGCAGTACGCCTTCGAGGCTGATGTCAGCAAAGACGATAGCGAGTCCCCTCGCGGTGATGGTGAGGGTGACGATAGTGGTAGCTCCCGTTCTTAGACTCTCCTTGGCTCAATGTTGTAGTGGAGTAGATGCGGCCCCGTGGGGGCGTGAAAACACTCGCATGACCCTTTTGACTTCAACACTTGATGTTTTATCTGTTTTTCCTCCCGAAGCCTTTCTTTCCCTTTTATGTTGCCTTAGTGCCCTGTGTCACTGAGACCTAGCCCCCGAGGTAGGCTAAAATCATCGCTGGTTTGCCTGAAGCATGCGCTCAGTAAGTCCAGAGGGTGTAGGGCTCTTACGGCTGCTAGGACTTCTTGAGAGGCGATGCTTAGGGTCCCCATTGACGCGTGGGCGTCTCGTGCCAGGGAAATCAGGATGCCTCAAGAGGGAAACAAGAGGGAGAAAAACGGAGGGGTGTTTTAGACTTAGCTCCTTCGAGGTGTGCGCCTTGGAGTGAGTCCTCCGCACGAAGGCGCTCATGAGGCACGGTCCCTCGTGAAGCCTTCTACCTGTGGGACACCTCCCGTGAGGCCTCACGAGGAGGGGCTGCTGAGGCCTTTGATATACTGCACCAGGGTAACTCCCAAGTTTTCACAAGTAATGTAGCAGCACATGCTTACGGGGACGCTTGTGGGTTTTGGACGAGGAAACAAGAGCATCAAGGACCTGGTAAGGTGACGTAACCGGAGCAGGCCCATGAGCAAGAGCTCAGTTGCTTGGATTTTGCAGTGCTGCTGGGACTTACATGAGCACAGGCACCATGCCCAACCCCCGCTCACATGAGAGGCATGGGAAAGATCACAAGTGCGCACCCCTCCTAGGGCATACTCAGCTACAAGCACACAGAATCCTGAAGGAAATAAGCTTTACTAATAAATGATGCAGGTTCATTACATAACACAAAGATACATGCTGCCATGTTTGACACGGTTTAGCTTGAGGATGTGACGACGAGGGGGCCCTCAGGTAAGTACGCTGCCAGCGCTGAGCATGGGGCTTCCATGATAAGGGTAGGAGAATCCGCCAACACTGATCATGGGGTATTCATCATCACTGAGCATGGGGCTTAAACGAGAGTGGGTCGGAGCAACTGCTAGCACTGAGCATGGGGCATCCACGAGCATGAGTTGGGGCTTCCACAAGAGTGGGTAGGAGCAACCGCAAGCTCTCAGCATGCGGCATCCACCAGCGTGTGTTGGGCATTCCACGAGAGTGGGTAGGAGCAACCGTGAGCACTGAGCATGGGGCATCCGCCAGTGCGTGCTAGGGCTTCTATGAGAGTGGGTAGGAGCAAGCGCGTGCGCTCAACCTGGGGAATTCGCCAGCGTGAGCTAGGGCTTCCACGAGAGTGAGTTGGAGGAACCGCGAGCAGTGAGCATGGGGCATCCGCCAGCGCTAGCTAGGACTTCCACGAGAGTGGATACGAGAAACCGCTAACGCTAAGCATGGACATCTGCTAGTGCAAGATGGTGCTTCCACGAGAGTGGGTAGGGGTAGGCCGCCAGCACTGAGCATGGGGCAGCTGCTAGGAAAGATGTGGCTTCCACAAGAGTGGGTACGAGCAACCGCCAGCACGAGTTGGGGCTTCCATGAGAGTAGGTAGGAGTAGGACGCCAACACTGAGCATGGGACATCCGCCAACGCGAGCTGGGGATTGCACGAGAGTGGGTAGGAGCAGTCCGCTAGCGCTGAATTCGGGGCATCCGCCAACGCGAGATGGGCTTGCACGAAAGTGGGTAGGAGAAGGCCACCAGCGGTGAGTTTGGGCATTCGCAAGCACGAGCTGTGGCTTCCACAAGAGAGGTTAGGATTAGGCCACCATCGCCTAGCATGGGGCATCCGCCAGCATGAGTTAGGCTTCCACAAGAGTGGGTAGGAGTTGGCCGCCAACGCTGAGCATGGGGAATCCGCCAACGCGAGTTGGGGCTTCCATGAGAGAGGGTAGGAGTAGGCTGCTGAGTGCTCATCTTGAGCTTGTACTTCTTGTTGGAGAAGTTTATGCGAAGCTGTGAGCCCCCCTAGAAAATGATGCACCTTACTCCAAGCACGACAACGGCCTTGAGCCCAGTGACGAGTCCCTCGTATTCGGCGATGCTATTGGGGACCATGTCGGTGCACCTAAAACGGAGTTGTACTACATAGTATATTTTTCACCTATGAGCATAGTGAGAACTACACCAGCCCCCGCGACCCAGCCTCCAGAGGAGGCCTCATAAGGAAAGAGCGGATCCTCGTGAGGCTCGCCCTAGCGCGGGTCCATCCAGTCTGCAACAAAGTCCACCAAGGCCGTGCCCTTGATGGTCTTGGTGGCGAGGACTCTAGCTGGAAGGGCTGCCACTCGGTGTTCCATTCAGCGGTGGGACTGGAGGAGTTTGGGATCCACAGGACTAGGGAGCTCTGGCAGTGGCGCCACGGAGGCGTCCGACAGCGGGACTCTAGAGGCCTCCTAAGGAGGGCCCTCAATAGGCGCTGACACGGCCTTGAGGGGCTCGAGCAATGCCTCCGTGGGGGTGGCATGTGCATGCGCGGACTCGACATGTATCTTCCAGGCACAGGTTCACTCCTCCCTGTCCACCACAAGGGTCTCGTTGGCCGCTTGGGGGGTGTTCGCCTTGTAGGTGTGCGCGAGTGCATGCTTCGCATCCTTATAATCTCAACCGATGGTGATGGTGTCCTTGCATCCAGTCACCTTGATGAGGCTGTAGGCATGGTGGGTTGCAACCATGAACTAGAAGAGCGTCGTGTAGCCCAAGATGGCGTTGTAGGGCAGGCTGATGTGGTCCACATAAAACAAGATGAAATCTGTATGGTAGTTCTGGCGGGTGCCGAAGGTGACGGGAAGGCGCACGTGTCCCAAGGGAGAGTGGAGCTATCGGTGACAGCCGAGAAGAGCCTGGTGGGCATCAGGCGCTCGTAGGGCACTGAGAGTGTCTTGAAAGTCTCCAACAAGAGCACGTTGAGGCCTGTGCCTCCGCCGATGAGCGCCTAGGTGACGGCCGCACCTCTAATAGTGGGAGTACGCAGGAGAGGGACAACACCCACAACCCTTCTAAACTTGGGGTGATTGATAGCATCAAAGGCGATACAGGACTCGGGCCACTTGAGGCGACAACGGACTCAGGGGCCGGGAGGGCTCCGCTCACCTTGCATGGGAAGCGCCGGAGGTGTTGACAAGACGGAGGGGTTTGGGGCCCTCCTCGGATGCAAGCCACCCTACGCGGCTCTTGGGAGCACCAACTCATGATAATGCCCTTGCTTGGAGCCGTGCGGCTGCCGTGCCCAACTGCAGCGGTGTCGCGAGGGACTGGATTATTGATTCGGCGGCGCCACCCGATGCAAACCAACCGTGGGTTAGACTTGATGCTGCGTCCCAGAGTAGGAGGAGAAGCAGTGCGTCTTGGTCGCTTGACGCACTGTAGTGAGACGGACGAGGAGAGAGGGGCCCCCCGGCCACCGCATGCGGCAGAGATGAGAGCGGAGCATCGCCGACGTCCTTGATGGCACGACAATGCAGGAGCTTGTGCACCATGAACAACGCCGCGTACGGAGCGCGAGGGCTATGAATCCCGTGTGAGGACGCGGCAGTGGAGTGGCCAAGCACCTGCTTGTCCACAAACAGTTAGATGGAGAAAATCGCTTGCTCTCCCATGGGCTTGCTGGCGACACGAGGGTGCCGCCCAGAGACACCATGGGGAGGCGGCGCCATGTTGACCTGAGCAGCAGCTCGGCGCGCGACGTGCTCTCGGCGAGCGGCGTCGCTGGTC
Organism: Hordeum vulgare subsp. vulgare; assembly: GCF_904849725.1. Classification (NCBI taxonomy): domain Eukaryota; kingdom Viridiplantae; phylum Streptophyta; class Magnoliopsida; order Poales; family Poaceae; genus Hordeum; species Hordeum vulgare. Next base: position 278,718,277 of record NC_058520.1, read on the forward strand.
ATGGCGATGTCGATGTCGAGGTCGATGGTGCAAATACAGCAAGTCCGCCTACCCGGCGTGCCAAGTGTTGGAGTTGAGGATCTGCATTCTCCAGAGTTCTCCAAAGAACAAGGTTCGAACACTGGGGGCTTGTCTTGGCAACCTGCTATGGTAAACACGACAAGATGGATGACGAGCTCACTCCTTCCCGCCCGACACGAACGAGGCGTGCGAGCTACCTAGCCAGGCCATCGTGTCGTGTAAGACCCTACTCCTGCTTGTGTTGTATTACACTATAGTGTAGAGCTTGTCACTCGAGTACACGGGATGTGGGGGAGAGAATGACTCCATCCGTTGTCCTCTTCCTTGAAAACAAGCGGGAAAGGGTGGCCACAGGGCGGAAATTCCAAGGGGGCATATGAGCTTGGAGTAATCCCGAGAAAAGGCGGTCTTAGCTTGCTAAAGTAGTCTTCATGACGCGCGGGTGGGATTGGCGATGACCTTCATCCTAGCATGCTGATCCGCCATCATCTACTTTCACCGGAATGGCAAGCTTTTGGATCGTGCCTTTAGGGAGGTAGCGGGCGCTACACTTTAATCGCCAAAGAGGAAATCCTCCATGTCCACGCCTGCTGTCATAACCTGTATCATCCTCGTCTGCACGGGTGCGTCACCCATGTGTTGCGCGTGGAGCCCCACAACTGGTACGATACGACGGGCCTCGTGAAGTGACCTCGTGAGGGGAGCCTTGGAAGGCAATCTGGCAGTTGGTGGCTCGGTGTAGGACTAACCCGGTGGCAAGGGGCCGAGTGAGGCTAGCCCATCGTGAGGTGACCTCTTCTAGAGCGGCCGTGGCCAAGCCATCTCACCACGGGCTGGCCTAGATGTCGCCTCCTAGGACGATGGTTGGCGGGCTGTGGTACCCTGGTTCCAATGGGCTAACAAAAAGAAAATATAAGGGAAGTGTTGGAACAAACCAACAAGAGTGCACTACTGGGAAAAGGCTTATAGGTGAACCCCAACAAGTAGCGGGCAAGATGAGGCACCTGCCATTTGCTAGTTCTGAAACCGTACATTGGTGGGTACGAGTAACGGCCCACCATAGATGCACACATAGCAGTGGCGAGCGCTCTAAGATGTTGGCCACAGGTGAAACATTCCAAATCCTATCCTACAATGAAATGTAGTAGCGGCGAGCCGCATGTCTCGCTCGCCACTCTATTTCTACCAGTTGTGTCGCGCGCCGGTTTGCACCTGCCATAACTAAATGGGCGTATCCTTTGGGAGGGGTGTCATTTAAGTAGTGGCGGGCATAAGTTACTGAACGCCACAGCTTGTTTCCATCCGTGTGGCGGGCCTTATACAACACCCACCACTCATATTTCCACTAAGCAGGCGGTTCAATTATCTCATAAAAAACATTTTCCCCGTGTTGTCTCTTACCCCCACATATCTCGTTCGAGACACCATCATGCCCCTAGGTGCCGTTGCTCCTCACCGCTGTGCATGCCCCTCGTCACCGTGTCGCCCCTCGCCGCCACACACCCTCTTTACATGTCGCTCCCGCGCCCTCCTCACGTTGTCACACGCGTGCATGGCCTCCTCCTCCAACACTAGAGGAGGCATCTCATTGTTGCCGCCAGTGCTACCTCCGATATCCACCCCAATGGCTCATGGTGCGGGCATGTCTCCCTCCCCCACCAACAATAAAGACATCGGGCTGCATTCGAACTCCAAGCGGTTGACCTCTCCGGTTTGCATTGTCAAATTTGTGCCGAGTGTAAATATTACTAGTTTAGAAATATTTACCAATGTTTCTTACTGTTATTTTGTATGATGGTCAAATCTTGGTTTAGGGTAAATATATACTAGTACTTTAGAATTATTTGGTAAGTTTATGCGTAGGATCCCTTCTAGTGTGGTTGACTTATAGTTGTATACTATGACATGAGTGCCAATCATTTGGTGAAACGTCGATTTATTTCTGTTCCGCCGAAGTTCTGGCACTCGTTATGTCCTCTTGTTGGCAAAGGTCATGTCAAACATATTTTTCATTTTTTAACTACGATGCATTGTAGTATTGTTGACTTATATTTCTAAGTATTGTCATGAGTGCCAATGTTTTGGCGAAACGTCGATTCATTTCTGTTTTGCCGAATTTCTTGCAATCATTATGTCATCTTTTTTGGCAATGGTCATGACACACTTTTCTTTCATTTTTAATTAGGATCCATTGTAGTATTGTCGGCTTATATTTGTAGGTATTGAAATGAGTGTCAACGTTTTGGCGAAACATCCATTCATTTCCATTACGCTGAATTTCTGGCACCCATTATGTCATCTTTTTAGCAAAGGTCATGCCGATTTTTTCTTTCATATTTATGCACTATGACTTCCAGAGGACCATCTTCTACAGACCCTTCATCTCAATGTTATAAACAGTTCACTTCCTTGATCCGTATCTCATGCATTGGACCAATGTGGATTCTAATAAAGGTCAATGTCTTATGGCGAATAACATCCCCAAGGACATTCTTCATAATCCTCATCACAAGCGCAACTTTATCATGCCTTACTTTGAAACACAAGTTCGTTTATTTTTTGCTTGCACATACACACCTGGGTACTTTGATGTCAATCTCGTTAATGTTGCATTGTTCAGTTGTTTTGCACATCAATGAACATTGGATAGTCATCGCAGCGATACACGAGGACAGCTGAGCTTATTTCTTTGATTAAAGGAGAGACCGTAAGAAGTCGTGGACTGATTTAAAGAAAGTTCTCAATGCTATGATTCCTATGTGTCATAAGGCCAACCGTAAGAACATGCCGCCTTTGCAGTACAAATTTAACAATAGCTTCTGTTGCCGGCAACATCCGAAAGGCAAAACCATGCACATGTTAGGCTACTATGCCGTGGTCTTGATGGATGACTATGTGTGTGCAGGACCACTATTAAGAAGTGATTCAATGCTGCAGAAATGGTCCAAAGACAACGAGAAGGACGTTAAGCTAGCACACTTTTGAACAGAGCACGAGCGCCTTCAGAGAGTGCTCATGAATAGCATCAATCGCCATGTAGTGAGGGATGAGGGGATGTTCTACTGCGGTGCACAGAGTCAAGAAGAACGAGACATGAGGATGAAACATCAACACGGTGGTATACATGCTCCTTTCTAGTCTAGTAAATTGTGAAAAACATTAAACTATGTCATTATGATTGTTACCTTGTGATCTGTACTTTATATGTACATGTGTCATATGTTTAAATATTAACCTTGTGATATTTTCTATATGTATATATTTTGTATGTTATTGTTTTCTAAAAGTAGTGAATGAGACTGCCAAAAGATTTGTGGGAGGGGATCTCACGGGGTTGTACATTAGGGGTCACCTATGTAGTCATGACCTCACTCAGACAAGTATATCTTCACTCGGCTCACATGATGTTTCTCGGAATGTATCGCATCAGTCAGACGTGCCTATAAACTCGGAATGCACCAAGGCATGGGCAACAAAGAGACTGCAATGGCTACAGACTTGAACTATCACATGAAGTGCAGTGAAGACGTGTGTTACCAATAACGATGGAGTTAGAGTTGCCGTTTCTAGTAACTTTCGAAGTTATTAGCATTTACTCGCCCTTGTAATGAAGTCCCTCCGGTCGTGGCGCACTCTATATAAGCTACCTGGGCTCCTGAGGAGGGGTTCAGTATTCTATACTATCAGACATTCTATAAGCAAACACCAGCCACCGAGGCTCGAGACGTAGGGTCGGTACCACTCCTGAGTAGGGACCGAACTCGTACATGCGAGTGTATCCACTGCGCCCTAGATAGGCTTCGCCCCTCATTTGTACGCCTCGTATTATTGACAGGATCAATGAAGGAGTTGTTCCAGGACTTCGTTGGCGCCTTCACAGGAGGCCATCGGGCCCCTAGCCAAGAAAGCGACTTGCACATCATCCCCCAGAAGGAGGGTGAGACTATGCGCAAGTACATCCCAAGATTCAGCCGCATACAACACAACATCCCAGACGTCCACCGACCCTCTGTCATCAGCGTGTTCCACCAGAACGTACGGAACCGGAAGATGCGTGAGGAGCTGGCGACGAACAAGGTCCACGATGTCGCTGAGATTTACGCTCTGGCGAACAAGTGTGCTCGAGCAGAAGAGGGGAGAAGGCTTTCCGGCGAAGATGCCGTTGCAGAGGCCGCCTCCGAAGATGAAGACGCCGACGCCCCCACGAAGACGGGGAAGCGGCACAACTAGAAATGGAAGGGGAAAGCCATGTTCACCGTCGAAGCATCTGGCAGCGGCGACGCTTCCAAGAAGGTGAAGGCCGAAGCTCCCGGCTAAGATGATAATGGATGCAGCCCTTGCCAGGCCTTGGCTACCTCCGACAAGTGAGAGGGCCCCGATGCCCAGTACTGCAAGAACCACCGCACCAAGGGTCACGACCTCCAACACTGCTGGCAAGTCGAACAACTTGCCGAGAAGCAGAGGGCGGAGTACCGGAGACACAACAAAGAAAAGGCCCAAGATGGTGGCTAAGGATCAAGTAGGAAGAAGGCGAAGCCCACGCCAGTGCAGGAAAAGAAGGAAGGAGATCAGGATGAAGACTGCCTAGACAATGACTCCAGTTACCACGAGTTCCATAAGCCAACGGACATGATGTGCCTCAATGGAGGGGCGTCGCCTCATTCTTCTCACTGCCAACTAAAGAAGTAGGCACGTGAGGTGAGCACGGCGGAGCCCTCCATCGGCACTCATAAGCCCTTTAAGTGGTCACGCACCCCTGATCATCTTTGATTCAAAGGATCACCCAGACCGCGTCACAACGGTCGGGTGTCTGCGGTTGTTGGTCTCCCCAACAATCCACAACCTCAAGGTGACGAAGATGTTGTTGGATGGCGGGTCAGGCCTCAAGCTTATATCCCCCAATGTGATCCAGAGGTTGCAAATCCCCGACAAAGATCTCGAGGAAACGGGAGCGTTACAAGGGATCAACCCGGGGAAGATCCAACCAAAGGGAAAGATCACGCTGCCGGTGACGTCAGCAGTGACCAGAACTACCAGACGGAGAAGATCGTCTTCGACGTTGCTGACAACCCGTTCGTCTACAACGGGATCCTCGGGCGCCATGCACTAGCCAAGTTCATGGTGGCCTCCCACTACGCCTACAACACCCTGAAGATGCCCAGGACGGTCGGCGTCATTGTTATCATCGCAGACAAGCAGGACGCGCTCGTGTGCACCAACCGCCTCTACTCGGAAGTAGTGGTGAGGCCTTCTGCCAAGGCGCCATCTCCCGGAGATAAGAACCCCGGCAAGAGGGCTTCCCACGCTGATCCAGCCAAGCACGTCTCTCCGGAATACCTCGCTGCCGCTGAAAACGTGCCGGAAAGCTCCACTGCCCAGAACAAGAAGTCCAAGGCTGCCGCACCAAAGACCAAGAAGATACCTGCTCGGGAGGAAGGCACGTGTGGAATTTTCACCATAAGTTCCGCCCTAGACAGCAAATAGGAAAGCGCGCTCGTCGCCTTCCTACGGGTGAATCTTGATGTTTTTGCATGGCAACCATCAGATATCCCCGGTATTTCCAGGAAGGGCATTGAGCACCACCTCGCCGTCGGCCCCCATGCGTGGCCAGTCACGCAGAAAATGAGGAAGCAATCCTTGGAGCGGAAGAGTTCATCGCCAAAGAAATCAAGAAGTTAAAAGCAACATGACTCGTCAGGGGAGTCATCCATCCCACCTGGTTGTGCAGTCCGGTCGTGGTGCGCAAGGCAAACGGGAAGTAGTGGCTCTATATATATTTCACTCATGTCAATAAAGCTTGCCTGAAAGACCCTTTTCCCTTGCCACGCATCGACCAAAATATCGACTCAACCGCTGGCTCTAACCTGCTGTCACACCCTGTTTTTGCTATCACTTGTGTGTATTGTGAAATTCTGAGCTTGTTAAAACTTTTTCAAAACTAATGTTGTGAGTGCCATGATTGACATTGTATGCTTGATCATGTGAGGATTTAAAACCCTAAAGTCTTTTGGTATTATACTGATTTCCAAAAACACTTTCTTATTTCGAACCAAGGTAAAACCTACCTTGAGTTGCACTACATGTCCTTGATAGCAAAAAATGACTCTACTCATATTTGGTAATCTGATTTTAACCTATCTTTATATTTCAAAACAACAAAAATAATTATTTTTTGTGATTATTTTCTTAATTAAATAAACTGTCCATTTCTAAGGACATAATTGGTATTCCAACATGGAAAAATACTTTTCTGCTTTGGAAAAATCTGATTAAATTTAGAGATGATGAAAAGGACATTTATTTTCCATACATAGGATTTTAAACCCCATTTTGTATTATATTTATTGATTAAAACAATAAATATATTTCCAAAGGAAATATTCCCAATAAATATTTCCAAAGGAAATATTCCCAATAAATTCCTGTAAAATTCAAGTGATACACCTAAGCATTGTTTGGTGTCCACATAAAGTTTCACCTTGATCAAAGGTGGATAAGGACCCCAAATAACCCTAAAACCCTGTTTGTCCAGAATCAAGTTAGAGCAACTCTACATAGCAAAGTTTATCCAATGATGCTAAAATTTTGCAGGAGTGCCTAATACCTCAAATGAGGGTTCCACACCAAAAATGGGATTTGTGGGACTTAGTTTGCCCACACTCCCTTTGGAAGGGATAGATCTGGTCATATTGGAGTGTTTTCAAGTTTACACAGCTAAACTTGTCCTTTGGAGCTCAAAATTGGTGAAACTCCATGGTTTACCACCAAACCCAAACCTCTTAAGATGCAGCACCGGTGGTGGGGTGCAACCCCCTAAACCCACTGTCGAACACCTTCTGACATATAGGAAAAAGCCACCTTAGCCACAGCTAAACCTAACTCCTTTGCTTCAAACTCATAGACTAAGTGGCCGGCACCTGTGTCTAACCCCAGTAAACTGGCCCCCACTGGTTCAAAGTGGAAAGGCCAAACACCCCAATTTGGATCTCAATTCATGACTAACAGCACTAGTATTTCTTGCCTCCCTTGACCAGCCCAAGCTCCCACAAGAACCAAATGGCTAGCCACACCCCCAGCCAGTGCCAGGACATGCTAGACACGTCCAAAGTGCCTCAGAGCCCACCAGCATGCCGTGGCATGCCAAAACCACGCTCTGGGTGCGCTACAGGGAGTCACCGAGGTGGGGGCGACGCCCTCGGCCAGTTCCAGCCTCCCCCGAGATGTCCAACCTCTTCCCCGACAACCTTTCTGCGTCGAGCAAGCCTCAGGGCCCCTCCTCTCCCGCGCTAGAGCTCGCGCGACGCGTGCCCACGCGCACCAGAACCAGCCAAGGTTGCGCGGCCACGAATGCTCGACTCCCCTCTCTCTCTGCTGCAGATGGTTCGGGCGGTCCAAAACCACATCATGAGACCGTGGTTTCGACCCCAGCCTCTCTCTGCACCCCCATGCGTGCCGCAGTGAGTCACCGGCGCTCCTGAATTTTCTCACCGTCGTGGGCCTATAAATAGCCCTCCCCCTCGCTCCAACACCCCTCGTATAGCTTCACCATGATCACTAGTACCTCCCTAGCCACCCCAGAAACCAGCAGAGCCCCGGTGCTCGAGATCGACCGAGGCCCCTCCGCCTCGGAGCTCCGGTCGATCTCCGGCTACACGACGGCTCCTGCGCCCCTCGACCCACCAAACTAACCCTCTCGATCCCTGGAAGCTTTCCCCCAACTCGCCCGAGCTTTTCCGTGTCTCTAGCCACCCCCTCGACCACCTCCCGAAACTTCTCCGCCATGGCCTCCTCGTCGCCGGTGAACCCCTGCCTCCCCATCGTTGTTTCGTCCACCAGCAGGTAGGCGACAGTAAGGCGAACCCATTCCTGTGTTCGTTGGGGCATGAGCGCGTCGGCAACCTCATCGGCGTTCTCCTCCTCCTCTCTGGCCAGAGGTAGGAGACGACCCCAACAACTGTGCCCCACCCGTTGGTGGCCCAACCTCCTCTCCCGCGCTGACCTCGGCTGCTGAACGCAGGGCCCCACGCGTCAGGTTCAAACCTGACGGGGCGCGCACCTGGGCACGCTGTCGGCTGGCCATGGGCCAGCCCAGTTCTGGGCCGAGCCAGGCCGGGAGTTAGCCTGTTTTCTTTTTTTAAAACCCTGGTTTCTAAGATTTTTATAAAAACATTTAAGCAATGTAAAAATATAGTTCTTCTACTGTTATTCATCTAAAATTGTGTAGTACTTAATGATATGCTTAGATGAATTTTTCCAACAACGAATCTATTTTATATTAATAAAAATGACTAAATTGAAATGGTTTTGCTTCTGTTTGGTTGATTTCAAAAATATTCCGTCTGGGAAAATTAAGGAAAATATTTTTAAAATGATACCTTACATTTATGAGTAATAGAGAACATTTTTTTAAATAACTTTGTGGACTGTTTCTGTGTGAGCTAGTTCTTATTTACTGTTCTATCGACAATAGAAAATCCGTGTGTCAAGGGAATCGGAGCGGAAGACCTCGAGGACCCCGGATACTTAGCTGACCAAGGCAAGCATCCCTTTGACCATGAGTGAGCATATGTTACTTTGTATGTTAAAATAGCAAGTATTCCCGTTGCATATGATCATAAGCGCCAATAATCATTTGATATGATTTTACCGAAGACTCCCCCAGAGCACATGCATTGAGCTTGACCCTACCCCTTGAGGGTCATGCTAATACCATGTTGACAAGTAAAGATAGAAGTAGTATTATCATGAGCATGTTGATGACAAAAAGCAAGAGTTTATGAAAACCCCATCGGGTGCCACTAATGCACGAGGGTGATGATGAGATAGGTGGTCACTTTTGGTGAAGTGATGCACCCGGTATTTCTGTTAGTATGGTTTCGGAAGTGGGAATAGATTTATGATGTGTTGACCGTCCCATCCTTACCAGTACGACCACCTTACCCCTTATGGGACGGGGCTATGTTAATTACTCTGGTCGGTGCTAGCAAAGAGCCACATTACTAGTGGCGGGAGTGATATGTGGTCACTCTCGTTATGGGGTCGTGCCGGGTAGGACGACTATGCCATTTTTATGAGTTCCAGTCACACCGTTGGTCCCCGCATGGTTGGTAATGTCCATAGTTGGTGCTCGTAAGACGTACAACTTGTGGGTTGGGTACCAATCGAGTGGACCTCTTTGTCTAGTATCGTCAAGGGAAAGGCATTGATCGGGTACTTACCTCGGGTATGTGATATACCGCGAGTCGTGGATGACACGGAAGTTTCCCGGATCTCGTGGGTCCAGCGTACTACCTCTGCAGAGTGTAAACTATTCGAATAGCCGTGTCCACGGTCAAAGTTAGTTGGGTAATCCTGCTTAAACTACGTCCAATTATTTCCGCATAAACCAAGTGTGTGTGTGTGTGTGTGTGGTGTTGAGAAAGGTGTTGCTATGATAGCAATGATATGACCAAGTTCAGTGAATTGGCATATAGGGTGAATCCGGATGGTTCAGCCCTCGACAGATATATTGATATCTGTAACCTGTTCTTCAAAAGTAATTGTTTAACTTGATGCATATTCATGATCATTCCACCCAAATGACTTACACTAAAGATGCATGATATTGTAATCCTTCACTTTCGTTGATTATATCATGGGCTGTTTGCGAGTACATTCAAAGTACTCATTGGCTTGCCACTGGTTATGTTATTGACCAGACATGGACGGACCGGAGTTTGGAGATGAGTACGTCTTCGGAGACGCCCCTGCGAACTAGGACGCTTCCGAGTCCGAATGCCTGTCGGTGTATGCTTGATGGCATGCGCACCCGCTTAGCCCTTTGTTTTCCTCTATTAGTGTACCTGACTGATTTGGCCTTAGGCCCTGTCTTGTGAACTTGACCCTTCGGTCACGTGTTGTAATAATCGATACTTGGATGTAAGACTCTTTATTCGGTATCTGTGTTCGGTGAGCATTGATCTCTGGGATCACTGAGCACGGCGATTCTCGACTAGTAAGTCGGGGTCCCCACACCTGTTGTCCTTCCTCGATGCCTATTCAGGATATCACCAGATTTACATGGCCAAGGAGGATGAAGAGAAAACCGCGTTCATCACCCCCTGCAATACGTACTGCTTTGTATGCATGCCCTTCGGGCTGAAGAATGCCGACTCCACTTTTGTAAGAGTGATCCAGATTGGTTTTGAACCCTAGATCCGCAGGAATCTGGAAGCCTACTAGGATGATATCGTGGTCAAAACCAAAGAAAGGTGAACAATCATGCAAGATCTGGAAGACACATTCGCCAACCTGCGCAAGATCAACCACAATCTCAACCCCAAAAAGTGCGTCTTCGGTGTCCTGTCCAGCAAGCTTCTCGGGTTCTTCGTGTCTCAATGCGGAATCGAAGCTAACCCCGACAAGATCAAGGCCATTGAACATATCGAGGCACCAAAGCGCGTCAAGGATGTGTGACGCCTTGCAGACTGTGTAGCCGCCCTAAGCAGGTTCATCTCCAAGTCCGCCGAGCACGGCCTTGCCTTTCTTCAAAATCTTGGAAAAGGTGGGACTGATGGAGTGGACCGCCGAGGCAGAAACAATACTACAAGACCTGATGTGATACCTCTCCTCTACGCCGATCCTAGTGGTGCCCAAACCACAAGAGTTGTTGCTCCTGTACTTGGCGGCAACCAACCAGCTGGTGAGTGCCGCCCTGGTGGCACAGAGGGAGGACGACGAAGGTACCAAAGCCAAGGCGACGACACCACACGAGGAAGTGCACATCGGTAATCAAGGGGACGCGGCAGGACCCAGGGGTAATTAGGAGGAACCCCCACCAACGGACGAGCTGGTGCTGAAGAAGAAGATGGTGGAGCACCCAGTATATTTCGTGAGTTCCCTCCTACAGGGAGCTAGGTCGAGATATTCCAGGGTGCAGAAACTGCTTCTCGCCCTTCTCATGGCCTCGAGGAAGCTGCGCCACTACTTCCAAGCGGATGAGATCACCGCCGTCACTCGCTTTCTGCTGCAAAGGGTTTTTGCGGAACCCTGATCCGACTGGAAGGATCGTGGAGTGGGCTTTGGAGTTGTCCAATTTCACCCTCAAGTTCGAAAGCAGGGCTTTGGCTGAGTTCATTACCGAATCGACCCCGACGCCACACGAGGAAATACCAGAATCAACCCTCCCCGGCAAGGAATCCAACCAAGAATGGATCATATACTTCGATGGAGCATTCTCACTGCAAGGTGTTGGGGTCGGCCTGCTACTAGTTGCACCTACTGGAGAACACCTCAAGTATGTGATCCAAATGTATTTTCCCCGGGAGAAGTCCACCAACAAAACCGCTGAGTATGAATGGCTGCTTGCCAGCCTCAGGATCGCGGCAGACTTGGGGATCAGAAAGCTCATCGTCAGGGGATACTCTCAACTGGTAGTCCGGCCGGTCTACAAAGACTACTAGAGCCCGTTGATGGAAGCCTACGTCGAGGAACTGAGGACGTTGGACGAGCGCTTCGATGGTCTACGGGAAGAGCACGTTCCCCGTGCCAAAAACACCATCGCCGATGACGTGTCGAAGCGCGTAGCTCTTAAGTTGCGTGTGGAACCAGGAACCTTCGTGCTACGACTAACTCAACCTACCGTATCTCCATCCACCAAGCCGGAAAAAGGAGAAGGCTAAAATCTGGCAAGTACGTCCCGGTAGACCTGCCGAGGGACCCAGGCGAGGACCTTGCCGAAAGGGAAGCAGTTGGGGAAGATACAGAGCCTGGCGGGGAGGACACCATCCTGGCAGAGGAGATGCCTTTAGTCCTTGCCGTCGAACCTCAGGCTCCGGCATGGGTGCCACACATAGTCCATTACCTCGAGACTGGGGACCTGCCCAAGGGACAGGAAGAATCAGAAAGAGTAGCCCGTCATCCCAGCATGTACCAATTCCTGGACGATGCCCTATACATAAGGAGACTGAACGACGTGAAACTGAAGTGCATTCTCCAAAATGAAGGGATGGAGCTGTTTGCCGAGATACATGGGGGGATATGTGGCTCCCACATAGGGTCGAGAGCCCTTGTCTCCAACAAGGATTCATCTGGCCCACAGCCCTCCAGGATGCAACTTCACTAGTAACCAAGTGTGAAGCGTGCCAGTTTCATTCAAGGAAGCTTCATCAACCAGCCCAAGCTCTCTAGACGATCCCTCTCTCTAGGCCATTCTCAGTATGGGGGCTCGATATTCTCGGCCCTTTTACTAACGTCTTCGAGAGCTTTGAGTACTTGTATGTCGCAATCAACAAGTTCACAAAGTGGCCAGAAGTAGAACCAGTGAGAAAGGTGACCGCTCAATCAGCCGTCAAGTTCTTCAAAGGAATTGTATGCCGCTTCGGAGTCCCAAATAGGATCATCACGGACAACGACACCCAATTCACGAGCCACGGACTCATGAACTACGCCCAAGACCTCGGCAGCAAAATATGCTTCACTTCTGTCGCCCATCCTAGAAGCAACGATCAAGTTGAAAGAGCAAATGCCGAGGTACTCCGGGGGCTCAAGATAAGAACTTTCGACAAGCTGAAAAAGCACGGAAAGCAATGGATTGATGACCTGTTAGCGGTTCTTTGGTTGATCCAAACGACGCCAAATCAAGCCACTGTTCAGACACTCTTCTCCCTCGTCTACGGGGCGGAGGCAGTTCTTCCCATAGAACTCATCTATGGGTCACCTCGAGTGCTCGCTTATGATGAGCTTGAGAAAGAGCAATTGCGCCAAGACGACATAGTGCTCCTCGAGGTAACCCGTATTCAGGCGGCTGTATGAGCTACTCGCTATTAGCAAGCCTTGTGTCGCTATCGTAACCGCAAGGTCCGAGACAGAAGTCTTGAGGAAGGCGACCTTGTTCTTCGACATGTTCAGTCGGCCAAGAATTCAAACAAGTTGACGCCAAAGTGGGAAGACCCACATCGGGTAGTACTAGTCACCAGGCCCGGATCTGTCTGCCTAGAGACCGAAGATGGTACACCGGTGAGCAACTCTTGGAACATTGAACATCTTCGAAAGTTCTATCCGTAGGGAGAGGTTGCCAGGTCTCCCGACGAGCACGTTTGTACAAGTCTTGCCGAAGTTGCTTGTGATCCTTTGTACAAAGCCAGGCGAAGACCCTGTGCGCAGTTGAATAAAGCTAAGCATTCCACAACATCATTTAGATTTTCATGTTAGATCATATGCATGCATAATCTGACATTTTGTGAAACGCCTAAACTAATTGATTACCGAGGTCCCCACACATAGTTTCTCGTCTTTCTTTCTCTTAAAAGACAAATGTAGCCCCACGAACAAATTTGCGGGGGGGGGGGGGAGATAGTTGCGAAAACTTCAAGTCTTTGTGAAAACACGACCCTCCTCTTTACAAATCATCAGTACATTTTTGTGTGGAAAACTTGTGCGCGAGGGAACTCCGCCCCAAGCCTCCTAAGCATTGTCTCGAAGCGCGTCCGATTGCTTAAGTGGCCCACTTGGCGTGCCCCTTTCGCTTCGGGAGCGTTCTTGACAGCCTATGGTCAAATCCAGAGGGAACCGTGGCACCTCGCTGGTGGTGACAACCCCGGCAAAGGCCACCCCTCGGAGCGCTTGCGGCAAAGCCAATTAAGCTAACGAGCCCTCAGCGGAACGCAAGAAGGAACCATGCGAAAATAGTAATAAGGAGGAAAGTAGCATTCATTAAAAATGTATATTACGATACTAACGGTATTAAACAAGATACAACAGCTCTTGATTGAAGACCGTAGTAGCAGAAGAACTAATACCGGTGCGGGCCCTGCACCCTCTTGACCTGGTCCACCTTGTCGACGATAGGCATGACATGGTTCTCGAGCTCCTTGAGGTTTGCATCTTTTGGCAGGTGCCCTAGGGAGAGGTTGATCCCGGGGTTCTTGTACACCAACTTGGTGAGGACCTTGAGGAGAGCTCCCCGACACAACCTTCGGGACACATTCGCCATGCGCGCCGCCTCGCTAGCCCGAATCTGCTTCAAAGTGTCGATCACGCTTTTGAAGAACAAGGACAACTTGGTGCTCGAAGACACCTCAGGGTCCGGGGAATAACCGAATCCCTGGAGGTCCATGGAGGACAGCTGCGGGGCGATCCCCTCCACAGGTCCACGTTCCACGCAGAACCATCGCGGGCAGCAGAGGCGGCCTCAAGCTGCTTCGTTATGACAAGGAGCTTTTGGGCCAAAACCTCCTCGCGGGCTTTGCTTTATTCAAGAGCCCGCTCCAGAGGAGCCACCTTATCCTGCAAGGCGACAAGGGAGGTATTGGCGGACCTGAGCTAAGCGCTCTTGTCGGAAACGACAACCTGGGTTTCCGCCAAATCAGAGAGGGTCTTTTCTCTCTCTACTGTGAGGCTAGAGATCTTCTTACTAAGGCCTTCAAGATCCTCTTACAGTTTCATCAGGTTACCAGTGAGCTCCTCTCTGGCGGCATCGGCGTTGGCAGCCTTGCCGACGACCTCCAGCAACTCGCCGGCATGCTTCAAGGCCTGAGCGGCAAGGTCGCCCTCATGCTGGCCCGAGAGCTCTTGGGTGTACCGCGCCACGAGCCTCTCCACTTCTTCGTCCTTGGCCCGGATCCTGGCATGAAGCGCCTTCTCACGATCGGCAAGCTCCTCCTCATGGTACTCGAGGCTGATCCGAAGCGCAATGAGGCGAGCATCTTCGTGGGAGATACGGCGGCGAGCCTCTTCCTCCTCCTTTCGGATGTCACACGAGTTCAGAAGGAGCTCGTCCCGCTCGACCCGCAACTTTTCCTGTTCCACCTTCAGCTCCTTGTGAGCCTCGGTGAAGTGGACTCACGTCTCCTCAAAGCGCTTCTTGAAAGCATCCTCCGCTGCCCGGATGAATGCTATCCGGGAATCGAGTTTCTCCTTCTGGACATGGTAAAGGGCCTCGAGATCGCTGATGTTGTCCCTCATGGACCGGAAGATCTGCTCTTTGCTGAGCTTCCCGCCACGGGCCCCCGATCCATCCACGATCTCAAGCCCAGCACTGGTGGAGACTTTAGCGTCGAAGCTCTCCCCCTCCACGGCTATGATGATACAGCACACCCCTGGCGGATTGATGTACCGACCCTCGCCGACATGAACATATTCGCTGGCTGGCGGAGAGGCATGCACACGAGGCTGGTCGCCACCAGCACCCTCACCTGCTGGCGGGGGCCCTGGCGTGGAGGGCTGATTGCCACCAGCATCTTCACCGACAAGAGGGGGATCTTTGTCTAGCACTGCCCCCAAACCTTCAACAGCAAAAGGATCACCGATGCGCGCCTCGGGACCCTCACTGAACTGTTCTATTGGTTCCCGAGTGCCCCAATCCCGCGCCTCTGCAGGAGACTCTCTCGCGGCAACATTATTAGCCTCAGCGGCCATGTCCCGCGCAGTCTCCTCGATGACGGAATCAACATTCATCTCTTCCGCCGAGGAGATGCCTGTGGCACATAATAGGGGAAAAAGATGATTAGAACAAAGCAAACGTCTGAGAAGACATGTGGAGAAACTTTCGGGCGTCCTTTGCTAGGACACTCGCCCTCGTCAAACTGGCGAGGGGCAGCTATCCCCTCTCCGGCAGCACCAGTTGTCGGGGGCTCGTCATCGGGTGCCGCGGGCCTTGGTGACCCCCCGCTGGGGGCTCTGCTGGGGGCTATACGCCGGAATAGTGGAAGCTCCCGGCAGCACCCCTGAGGCGCTCGCTGAAGGATCACCGCCTACCGACACCCTCGCCCTTTTCGCCATCCTTTGGGCCAACGTCTCCGTGTCCCTGCGAAGAAAAACAGGCGCCTGATGAATAAAGCTCAAGGCGAGGGGTTCGAAGGGGGTGAAATTTGAACACTCACTCTTCCTCCTCCCCCGAGCTAAAGGCAGAAAAATCAAAATCCACCTCCTCCTTGGTATCCCCCGGGAGAGACGCGAATCTGGGATGCTTCGCGGGTGCCACAGGTGGAGTTTCCCGGACGGGGGTGATGGATCAGGTGTGCCGAAGCACCTGCCTGGGCCTCTTGCGAGCCATAGGCACCTCCTCTTCTTCCTCCTCCTCCTCCTCGTCGTCGGGCGCCCGTCCCTTCGAGGGACCCCCTGTCGCCGAGCTGCTGGGCCCTTCGGAAAGCTCCTCGTCAATGCAGCGCCTCCTCGTTGGGCTCCCCCTCGTCGAAGAAGCCGACACTCCTAGCCGCCTCGGCAAGGGCCCGCTCCTTGGCCCGGCTGGCAATGAACGCCACTTCGTCATCGGTGGTCTCACGGACGAGGCATGTATCCTCTCTGATGGGCTTCTCTGACAAGCAGTCGAAGAAGGACAAGACAGACACCTCCCTAGGCTCGATCCAACTCGCAACCACAGCGTGAGCATGCCACTTTGGCATCATTGCCACGAGCGAGCTCAGGGCAGAATTGTTGCACAAGGGGACGATGACATGCGGCAGCCGAGGCCTCAGGTCCGACTTCAACAGCTTATGGCGGATGCAGGCATTCCCATCACTGTCAAATTGTTGTTGTAGCCGGTCCGCAGTCTCATGATGTCTGTAGCATTCACATCGGCCGATCCTAGCCTTGATCCCCTATGCTAGACGGGAGCGATGCGCCTACGGATAAAATCGGCGCCCACCATCTCCATTGTCGGCCCTCCGGCCCGGAGATGCAAGATCCTGTTGACGGCGACAGTCAACTTCTTATCATGAGGGTCGAGGTCGCTCTAGTGCTTGTTCTGGAAGTCAATCTTGGCAGTCTTTGGCTTGCAGAAGGGTAGATACTTCTCCTCGCGGATACAACACCACCTCCCGCGCCATTCCTCGCACTTCTCCCGAAGGGCCCCATCCATATACGTCTCCTTGCATCCGGTCCTCAGAATCCAAGCGATGGAGCCCGACAGAGCATCCCCTCCCTGGATGTGGGGGTGAAGTAGTGGCGGAAGAGGGCGGTGTTGGGGGTGATCCCGACAAAATTCTCGCAGAGAAGCGCGAATATGGACATGCATGTCACCGCATTCGGCATATAATCCAGAAGGTGGAAGCCATAGGTGTGCATGATGTCAATGAAGAACTCAGAGAAGGGCGGACAGATCCTGCAATAAAATAATCAATGAAAAAGGGATACTTGTCGGGGGCACCACCAGCTTCCCCCAGGTCACTTGGGTGCCCGGATGCACTTTCGTCTTGGCCGCCCACATCGCCTGATAGTGCACCTTTAGAAAGAACGCATCGGGCCCCGGGGGGAAATAGGCGAGCTCCTTCCGCATCTTCAAAAACTCCTTCTCCGCAACGATAGTTTTCCCCTTCTTGCCTTTTGATCCTTTGGGGCCATGGCAACTACGAAAGTTCTGATCATATAGAGCACGGCCTCGAGGGAAAGAGTGGGGGAGGGGAGGACTTCAGGGGGAAGAAGGAGGCGGCGGCGTTTTCAAGATTGAAGAGAGCTTGGAAGGAGCGAAGGTCTTGTGTGGTTGCGCTTCCTTCTCTTATAAGAAGAAAGGTGGGCACACCAGCCGACCCTTGCGTTCCCAACCAACGGCTCAGCGTGCGTGTGGCCACCTTAGCCATTGCAAGCACGCCTCTCCACTTTGAGAGATCAATGCGCGACGTGGGGAAGGGCCACCTGCAATGGCTCCAAGACTCCAGAGTTCCCTGCTAGGGAAGCCCGTGCACTACTTTGGGCCTGGGCCAGCAACGCCCCACGTGTGTGCACGGCCCAGGTTCGGGAGCTCATGTCGGTGTACTAGAGAATGGGGTCCCTTGTGCCCCAGACTTGTGCACGGGTATCAGCGACACCCCGGCAACAGTGTACCGAGAAGACAACTGAGAGGCAATCCACGACCATGCCC
The DNA here is from genome assembly GCF_904849725.1 of Hordeum vulgare subsp. vulgare. Classification (NCBI taxonomy): domain Eukaryota; kingdom Viridiplantae; phylum Streptophyta; class Magnoliopsida; order Poales; family Poaceae; genus Hordeum; species Hordeum vulgare. Next base: position 278,736,134 of record NC_058520.1, read on the forward strand.
TTATCCTCTCCAAGTGGGGCATGGGATGCAAGGACTCCATATGCAAGGCCCCAGCAGGCACGCTCTACCGGGAAGAATACCCGAAGATCAGCAAGACCCCGACAAGCTTCCCTTTCTGGGACGACTCGAGGCCCCAGCAAGCCCTCATTGCCGGGAAAGTATCCAAGGTTCCGGCAAGCCTTCCTTGCCAGGAAGGTGACCAAGTCACTCGAAGGAGGCTCCACCCGAGCAAGATCGTGTCGTTCACCAGGTGTCCCCGCAAGTTTCTACCTTAATACGAACGCTCCAGCACATCTCTCGTGTGCCAGCACAGGGCTCAGGTGTCGATTCACATGGGTACGTGTCGTGGCCACCTTGCGGCAGGCCTGGGGCCAGACAAGGCATTTACTGCCCCTGAAACCACCGAAGAAGTAAAGCGGTGAACACTGTTCACTGTACATCCCTTGATCGCACTGTTGGTGACCCCTTTGCCTATAAAAGGAGGCCCAAAGCTCATTCATAGGGGTTGGACCTTTTGGGGATTAGAGACTCCCTAATCACCATCTAAGTAACTGTAGCAAAATCAACCTTCAGTAAACCCGCAATACAAATTAAGCAGCATTAGGGTTTTACGCGCCAGGCGGCCCGAACCTGGGTAAAGGAACCTTGTCGGTGTTGGTTGCTAGTTCCGCTTTCGACGCCACACCTCCCTCTCCCCGCGAAACGATCAAGGGACTCCTCAAGTTTCACATAGGTGTTGGTTTTTCCCCGACAATGGTCTATGCGGCTGAGAAGGAGAAGCACTCTTTATGGACACGGGAAAAGTATTGGGCAGGTCATCTGAACGAGGCGATGTGAGCTTGGGTCAAAATTGTTCCAATGTTCAATTGTTCTCTCCCACTAATTAAGAAGATTGCAGAGAGGTGGTTCACTGACCTGGGAGTGTGCATCCTTGTGGAGGGGACCCTAGATCAGAGGCTGAGGATCTGGCCGGGTATGAGTCCAACCAAAATACCCACGCCCGCTGAGGTCGTGTAGTGGGCTCTTCGAGAGGCCAAATATCCAATTCCAGAGCAAGCATCTCGTTGGTTCCCGTTATTTCTGTCAAGTACTAATTCATGTAGTATGTATGGCATCTACCAACGGTGTGCATGTTGAACATCAACCGACACTCACTTCACTCATATAAATTCTTATTAATTATTGTGATGCACTTGTTATATTTTATAACTACTACTTTTCATTAATCTGAAATCATTGTAATGTGGTGCGTATATGTGGATCAAGGTTCAAACCGGAATTTATGTATCAAAATCAATATGATGATATAATCCTGGTGCAAACAACAATAGTAGTGGCGAGCAGCTAAGAATGACAAGTACATCAGCGTGCACATCTTGTGGCGGGAAATACCGTGTGCTATGGCGGTCAAGACCTATGACCGACCACTGCTCCTACCCTAACAGTGGCGTGCGGGCACCCGTCTCTGATAGAGTTCTAGCGGTGGCAAGAGGTCAGTGGCGGGCAGCCCTAGAAGCCTTGCCCGCCACAGCTGGGCTTTTCCCACCCGCCACTGCTAGGCTGTCACACCCTGTGTTTAGCTTTCCTGACTAATTAACTTATTTAAAAAATTAGGACCAATTTAAACTTTTTGTGAATGCTTGTGATGCTTGATGTGGCTGTTGTTTGGTTGCTTGCTGGTATGTTTGTGATGATTCTCAATAATTGTTGCCACTCTCCAGACTCACCTCCTGTTCCCTAAACTCCTACCTAATGATCATGCCATGTGTTTAGGATGAAAAACTAATTTTTTACCAAATATTATTTTCACCAATAGGAATTTCTTTGAATTAAGGTTCCAAAACCCTCACATGAGATTTGTACTACAAGTCCTCAAATTAGGGGATTTATTTTGCACAAATTATTTTATTTAAAACACATTATCAAAATGGCTTCCCAAAACCACAATATTGTTATTTTAAAATTTATGTTACTATTTTATTTAAATGACTTCATGTGAGGCCAAAAATGATCTCTTATGAAGGAAAGTTAGTTTTATTGCTTTCAAAATATTTAAGAAAATTTAGGGAAACTCAATGGACATATATATTCCATATATATGAGTTTCAAGACATGGTTATCTTCAAAATCTTGGGGAAACCCCTTCAAAACCCTTCCCGCCTATTTCATGTTTTTGGAACATTTCTATAAGAAATATTCTCAATAAATTCCAGTAAAATTCCAGCATGTCAACTATGATATGTTTGATCATCTTGCCAAGTTTCATCTCAATCCAAGTTGATTTGACTTCCCTAATTATTCTTAAAACCAATCTATCCAGATACAAATTGGAGCAACTCTACATTGTCAAGTGTCTTCAATTGTGCTCAAATTTGGTAGACATGTTCTTATACTCCAATAATGCATCCACACCAAGTGGTCCATCAAGGATAATAGAATAACTTGTCCCAAGACCCTAAAAACATTCTCTGCTGATTTCTGACTTTGAGAAACTTTACATTATAAAGTTTCTCCAATTGACCCCATACTTTTTGGGCATGCTTTAGTGCTCACATAATGCCCCCACACCAAATATTGGATTTGTTGGAATTTATTTGGATAGCTTTGTAAGCAGAAAGCCATTTCAACACATTTCATGGGTTTTCCAAGTCTACATTGGAAACCTTGATTTGGTGTCAAAGCTTATTTTGTCTATTATTTGATCATGTTAAGTTTCATATCCGTTGAAGTCCATCTGGTTGCTCTTCCACTAATCAAACACATTGCATGCATTCACTTTATTGGCTACTTTGGCCCCTTCCACTTTAACCCTTGAGCTCAACTTTGTACCACACCTTCATATAGTTACATTTTACCTCCAGTAACATTTGCATGGCCACTGGTCAATTATTGGAGAGAGGCTCCGTCTAACTATTCCTCATTTTACCCTTTGAATCATCATTTTTACTCCTCTTGCCCCACTTTTGCTTAAGCCAAAGCCCACATCTCCTTCCAGAGGGTTCCTATCATCCCAAGGCATCATTTCAAACCAATAGATGGCATGCTCATGTAGGAAAAATGAGCAACATATCTAGAAGTTAATTTATGACAGAAATGTAGCTTTGTACACCTAGTACTTGCTACAACCTCTGCGTGATCTCAAACTTGGCATTGTTGTAGTCCTTCCATGTATAAGACTGGTAGACAAGGTTTCACCTCCATTCCCTTCCAGTGAAAACCACTTATGCTAGCCCCAAGTTTGCTGCTGCAAAATTAATCACAGTCCAAACCCATTCAAACTATCCCCAGATGCAACCAAATTCCTGAGTCTCTTTCCTGCATGTGTGCCCTATGTGTCGGACAAGTTTGAATGGTCCTAGTAGCCCTGTGGACACGAGTGGCCATGGTGACTGCGCTGGCAGCATGTAGTAACGGTGCTCTGCACCCTTTCTTCGTCCTACAGCTCGGGTCCCTCAACAGCCGTGTGTCCCAGCGCGCTAGGGCAGTCCCCTTGACTAGTCCAACCCATCCCGACGCCTAGAAGCGACCAAATATCCCCTCGCACGGGTGCTCTCGCCGTGCACTGAAGCTCCAAGAGCTCCCTTGCTCTCGCTTTCTCTCCCCTCCTATTCCCTCTTCCCGGAGCCCTCTCTGGCTCCCCCCTGATCCTCCTCTCTCCCACGAATGCCCCTCTGCCCCTAATCTTGCTCCCATGCCCTTATTTCCCCGCCATGGCCGAAGGAGCTCGGCGACCTCGACTCGAATTCGGTCATGTTGGGCGTCCCCTCCCCCTTTGAACTACTCCATGTGGGCCCCCTTGCCGTCTTGAGCCTTCCCCCACAGCTCCCATCCTCCTTGATGGCCACGGTGCCGTGCCTCCGTCAGCGCAGGCCGCATCCGCCATGGCAGGAGCTGGCCGTGACCAGGTCCTCCCTGGAGCACGTGGATCCTTCCCCTCCAGGTCGCCACCTCCCTGGAGCACGTGGAGCTAGTTGGTGAGGCAGCCAGGTGGGCTGCACGACTTAAGTGGCAGCGCCTCCGGCTTTACCGCCTCCTTGTAGCGAAAGCGCACTTGAGCGAATAGACCTTCGGCTTGGCCCTCGCGAGCTCTAGCCGCTCGGTTGGGCCGGCCCGAAGGCCTATCTAACGCCCTGGGCGCAAGATAACCCCCGAGGCCGAGCTCCTTTTTCTCATTTTCCTATTTTGCATAACTTCGAAAATCCATATAAAAATCATTCTAACTCCAAATATGTGCCTTGCACATTTTTCGAAGCAACCTCTCTGTGGTGTTTTTATCTAAATCCAAATCTGGATAATTTAAACCCCACCTTGTGAAATTCCGAGAGGATCCAAATTAACTCCAAATGGAGTAATTCCAAATTCCAGGGCCCTCTAATATCATATCCTATTTTTTGACTGGGTCAACATTTTTGTGTGCCTTATTTCTGTTGCAATAAATAAATAGCTCCCTTTGCTATTTATTCCATGTCATAAAATCCATAGAATATTCATTCCAACTCCAAATCGTGTGAAACAACTTCCTAAATATTTCGAAAATTGTTCTCTGTTAAACAACTTCCTAAATATTTCTAAAATTGTTCTCTGTTAAATGAGTGTCGTTGGGTCATTGGTTTGGCCGTTAACTACTGATGAGTGGGGCCATGCTAGAGTGTGTCCCCGTTGGACCCGAAGAGCGAGTCGGGCCCGCCCAATTTCCAGCCACAAGGACGTTGAACGGACGCTCGCACGCTTTCTCCTTGTCTTCTTCGGGGTTGCATTGAGACCTTCCAACTACTCCCACGTCCCAAAGTAAAGCGCATGCACGGTGTGCCCCAGTCGTCAACCACCCATGTCCGGGTCGTCGTCCTTCTTTAACTGGAAACCCATGGAGCGGCCAACCCACAGTAGTTTCCACCCTTCCAAAGCAAAGCCTGCCCCCTCCACCCCCATTTGGATCTGCAAACCCTAGCCCACTAGCGACAAAACCCTAGCCAATAGCCACCATGGGCATCTCCTCAGGGGTCGGCTCGAGCTCCGGCAAGAACAAGGGCAAGCCCCCCGCTGCCCATTGGCAAGCGCTACCCCAGCATCGTCCTCCCATCCGCCTCGGCAGCGGATTAGCTTCCGAATGCACCAAGCAAGGTGGCATTGCGAGCACCACATCAGTCTCCCTACCCCGACGTGGTCCTGTCACATGGCTAGCATTTGGATCCAGAGAGGAGCCCAGTGCCGACAGTGCCACGGTCGGCGAGGGCACATGCGGAGGAGGTGAGGCGCCGGCGACAGCAGCTCAAACTATCTTACGCTAATGAATATGCCGATTGAGAGGTCGGGTTTGCGTTTGAGCACGACGAGCAGGGCCGAAGTGGCATCTGCGACATGCAGGCTGGCACTCCGTCGCCCCTCGTCTTGTGTGATGAGGACCATAAGGAGGCTACCAGAAAACAGGAGGCACTCGGAGCCGCCCTCCATGAAAGTGAGGAGGAAGAGCGGCGCAATGACGAGGAGGAGGAGGCTGGTTACCAGGCGTGGATGGCGGAGGCCATTACGCTCTTCGCTACCGGTGACTGCGTCGTGCCGCTGCTTGTCCCGCAGTCCCCCGTTTGGCTGAGCCGACGCCGACCGCCCTCAATCCCCATGAGTACATAAGGGAGGGGGTGGTGCATGAGTGGGTGAGCGCGCAACTTGTCTGGATGGGGGCGATGCAAGAGCAGGAGCGGATCAACCTGTAGCACTAGCCACAGCACCACCTACGGGCAGAGTGTGAAGAGGGTAAGAGGCTCGAGGAGTGGGAGAAGTACGTCGAGGCAGGGGAGGAGGAGCACTGTGTCAAAGCCCAGACAACCACGATGCAGCCATCCGCACACGATGCCACCACCGCTTGGGAGACGGCGTTCCCCTCGGCTGGCCCTACGCCGACCCTCATCGACATCACTAGCACCGACAACGACGACGAGGACGCCTAGGGCTCGTGCCTCCTTGTTTCTTATTTTAGTTTAAATCATTTTAGTTAGATATCCTTTTAGATAATGCATGGCAGACTTTTGAACTATTGCTGGCCTCTCTGCCCGGCCTTAATGTTAAATTAAAGTTAGTGCAGGGTGATGTGAAGTGACGTGATGTTTGAATGTGCTGTGATGTTATAGAAATACAACCACTTATTGCTAATGTAATCAAATCACATACCATTTTTAATAGAAATCATTATTAAAATATTTTAAAATTTGAAAAATGAAATAATAAGTCAGATCATTCTCAAATATTAGGCATATGCATGTTAAATATAGGGTCCATGCCCAATATGAAATCATTTTGAAAAACTATGACATGCTTAGGCATGAAATTTGAATTTAAGTAACCTTTGAATTTTAAGAAACATTCAAAATCCATTGCTCTCTGATGTCATGGCGCAATGATTTTGAATCATTACACATGTTAAATGATGAATCCGATGTATCTCTGTAATCAAGAGAAATATAGCATGGTGATGAGCTCCGAAGTGAGGGTAAGAAGACCATTTTAATAGAAATCATTATAAAAACAGCTTAAATTTTAAAAATGAAATAAAGTTCAGATCCTTCTCAAATAGTAGGCATATGCATGTTAAATATAGGGTTCATGCCAAATATTAGATCATTTTGAAAAACTATGACATGCTTAGGCATCAAATTTGTATTTGTGCTAACCTTTGAATTATAAGAAACATTCGAAATCCATTGTTGTGTGATGCGATGGTGCAATGATTTTGAATTATTACACATGTTAGTTGATCAATCTGATGTATCTGCATAGTCATGAGAAATATGGCATGGTGATGAGCTTTGAAGTTGGGGTAAGAAAATCATTTTTAATAGAAATCATTATAAAAGCAATTTAAAATTTCAAAAATGGAAAATAATTTTAGATACTTCTCAAATATTAGTCATATGCATGTTAAATATAGGGTCCATGCCCAATATGAGATCATTTTGAAAACTATGACATGCTTAGCCATAAACCCTAGCTTGAATCCTACGCAACCTCGTTCGTGATACTATGTTTTGTGAAGTTTTTTTCATGAAAATACCCATATACCAAGTTTTTTATTTTTCCCAGCAACTCAGTCACGTAAAACGATGATGGGGGAAGTTTCATATTTTTTGATTTTTAATTAGTTCTACTCATTTGAACTTGGAAATGGTAGCACACCTCAATTTTTTTATAAAAATGTCCCTAAACCAAGTTTGTATTTTTGTGGTAACTATGTCTTACAAAATGACGAACCGTGAAGGTTTCCTATTCTTTGTTTTTTTGAATTAGTTAAGGTCATTTGAAAGTTGGTCAAACCTAAGATAACCCCACTGACCGGGTCAAAACCCCGCAACATCTCCCCAAACCCTAGCGTCAAATTGCAGTCGTCCGATCAATACCCTAGCCCTCAGATACCTTCTTCTAGAAAGAATTCCGATGCAGGCTGCATGCAATCTTCGTGTCGTCGGATCACATGGACGGCTCTGCACCATTGATGTTGGGCGATCCGCGAGAGGCTGGTTATGCTCGCCCACTCGTCTGCCCAAAATGAAACTAGTCCTCGTTGGGCCTGTGCAAGGTGTTGACTCTTGAAGGCCCACGAAGATAAAAGAGGCCTAGAATGCAGAGCATGTGTTAACTATATATTTTTTGTTCTTGATTAATTTGAATGCACCTACAAATCCTCGTATTTCTAAAAAACGTACTAAGACTTGTCAAGACGTCAACGTGTTGATTCTGCTCTTTTGTTCTTTATTAGTTTTGTAGCCGCTGAGTGCTGGCAGTGTTTCGTTTTTAAAAATTGCATTGTAAAATGTGGTTGACACTTTTAGTAATTCTAGCACTTAGAAACAAAACATGTTTGGATGCTCTCTGCTCTGTTTTAGAAATAACATGGAGTGGGGGGAAACCACCTTTTGATCAAAAACATTGCACCTACAAAGTCAACAATGGTTGCTAAAATAGTCAATAAATATATAACCCAAAATCAGTTTTTTTAGGAAAAGCATAGATTTTATAACTTAACAGTGTTCATATCTAGAATATAGTGCACACTTATAACATAGATATTATAAGGGCACCCATAATATATATTGTAGCAAGCATAACATAGTATTACATAAAACACGACATAGATAAAATGTTCACATTAGGGCAAGACATAATATACAAATATATAAAAATATAAAAAGCCCTAACACCCTAGGGCAATACAAGCTTCACGATGTTAACCTCCTCATCACTGCTCCTCCTCCATGTCGTTCTCACCGAGGTAGTAGGAGATGTTGTGGATGATGTTGCGGGTGGGGAAGATAACGTTAGATCCGTGAACATGTTGTAGGTTGTGAATGTGATGAACTCGCACCCCACGAGAACACCTTGCCAAGTTGGTGGTATGCATCAAATATGTTGGCAAAGTTGGCGATGAGCCCTATTGGCAAAGATCTGGAGTTTGGAAGTAGTTCCACGAGTTGAAACACCAACGACGAGCCAGCACGGAGGAACCACTCGACCAAATACCTAGCACTCCTCCAGCGTGAGATCGTCCACAGGTAGAGCGTTTTCTCCATGACAACGCCGGTGGTGTACCACCTTTCCTGCACAATCGATGGCAGCTAGTGTTGGAAATATGCCCTAGAGGCAATAATAAATTGGTTATTATTATATTTCCTTGTTTATGATAATCGTTTATTATCCATGCTAGAATTGTATTGTTGGAAACTCAAATACATGTGTGGATACATAGACAACACACAGTCCCTAGTGAGCGTCTAGTTGACTAGCTCATTGATCAAAGATGGTCAAGGTTTCCTAACCATAGACAAGTGTTGTCACTTGATAACAGGATCATATCATTGTGAGAATGATGTGATGGACAAGACCCAAATTATAAACATAGCATATGATCGTGTCAGTTTATTGCTATTGTTTTCTGACTGTGGAATCATATAACTCCCGGACACCGTAGGAATTCCCTGTGTGTATCAAACATCGCAACGTAACTGGGTGACTATAAAGGTGATCTACAGGTATATCCGAAGGTGTCTGTTGGGTTGGGATGGATCAAGACTGGGATTTGTCATTCCGTGTGACAGAGAGGTATCTCTAGGGCCCACTTAGTAATACAACATCACAAGAAGCTTGCAAGCAATGTGACTAAGGAGTTAGTTACGAGAACTTGTATTACGGAACTAGTAAAGAAACTTGCGTTAACGAGATTGAACTAGGTATAGAGATACCGACGATCAAATCTCGGGCAAGTAACATACCGATAGACAAAGGGAATAGCATACGGGATAGATTCAATCCTTGACATAGTGATTCGACCGATAAATATCTTTGTAGAATATGTAGGATCCAATATGGACATCCAGGTCCCGCTATTGGTTATTGGCCGGAGAGTGTCTCGGTCATGTCTGCATAGTTCTCGAATCCGTAGGGTCTGCACACTTAAGGTTTGGTGACGACTTGGTATTAATGAGTTATATGTGGTAGTAACCGAAAGTTGTTCGGATTCCCAGATGATATCTCGGACGTCACGAGGAGCTCCGAAATGGTTCGAAGGTAAAGATTTATATATGGGAAGTCATATTTTGGCTACCGGAAAAAAATTTACGGTATTGTACCGCAAAGTTTCTAGAAGGTTCTGGAAACTTCCGGAGGAGTACGTGTTGGGGAACGTCGCATGGGAAACAAAAATTTTCCTACGCGCACGAAGACCTATCATGGTGATGTCCATCTACGAGAGGGGATGAGTGATCTACGTACCCTTATAGACCGTACAGCAGAAGCGTTAGTGAACGCGGTTGATGTAGTGGAACGTCCTCACGTCCCTCGATCCGCCCCTTGAACTATCCCGCGATCAGTCCCACGATCTAGTGTCGAAAGGGACGGCACCTCCGCGTTCAGCACACGTAGAGCTCGATGATGATCTCGGCCTTCTTGATCCAGCAAGAGAGACGGAGAGGTAGAAGAGTTCTCCGGCAGCGTGATGGCGCTCCGGAGGTTGGTGATGATCTCGTTTCAGCAGGGCTCCGCCCGAGCTCCGCAGAAACGCGATCCAGAGGAAAAACCGTGGAGGTATGTGGTCGGGCTGCCGTGGAAAAGTCGTCTCAAATCAGCCCTAAAACCACCGTATATATAGGTGGGAGAGGGGGGACCTTGCCTTGGGGCTCAAGGAGCCCCAAGGGGGTTGGCCGAGCCAAAGGGGGGAAGGACTCCCCCCCAAACCGAGTCCTACTTGGTTTGGTGGGTGGAGTCCTTCTTTCCTTTCCCACCTCCTCTTTTTTTTCTTTTCTCTTTGATTTTTCTTCCAATGCGCATAGAGCCCTTTTGGGCTGTCCCACCAGCCCACTAAGGGCTGGTGCGCCACCCTCAAGGCCTATGGGCTTCCCCGGGGTGGGTTGCCCCCCCCCGGTGAACTCCCGGAACCCATTCGTCATTCCCGGTACATTCCCGGTAACTCCGAAAAACCTTCTAGTAATCAAATGAGGTCATCCTATATATCAATATTCGTTTTCGGACCATTCCGGAAACCCTCGTGATGTCCGTGATCTCATCCAGGGCTCCGAACAACATTTGGTAACAAACCATATAACTCAAATATGCATAAAACAACGTCGAACCTTAAGTGTGCAGACCCTGCGGGTTCGAGAACTATGTAGACATGACCCGAGAGACTCCTCGGTCAATATCCAATAGCGGCACCTGGATGCCCATATTGGATCCTACATATTCTACGAAGATCTTATCGTTTGAACCTCAGTGCCAAGGATTCATATAATCCCGTATGTCATTCCCTTTGTCCTTCGATATGTTACTTGCCCGAGATTCGATCGTCAGTATCCGCATACCTACTTCAACCTCGTTTACCGGCAAGTCTCTTTACTCGTTCCGTAATACAAGATCCCGCAACTTACAATAAGTTACATTGCTTGCAAGGCTTGTGTGTGATGTTGTATTACCGAGTGGGCCCCGAGATACCTCTCCGTCACACGGAGTGACAAATCCCAGTCTTGATCCATACTAACTCAACGAACACCTTCGGAGATACCTGTAGAGCATCTTTATAGTCACCCAGTTACGTTGCGACGTTTGATACACACAAAGTAATCCTCCGGTGTTAGTGAGTTATATGATCTCATGGTCATAGGAACAAATACTTGACACGCAGAAAACAGTAGCAACAAAATGACACGATCAACATGCTACGTCTATTAGTTTGGGTCTAGTCCATCACGTGATTCTCCTAATGACGTGATCCAGTTATCAAGCAACAACACCTTGTTCATAATCAGAAGACACTGACTATCTTTGATCAACTGGCTAGCCAACTAGAGGCTTGCTAGGGACAGTGTTTTGTCTACGTATCCACACATGTAAATGAGTCTTCATTCAATACAATTATAGAATGGATAATAAACGATTATCTTGATACAGGAATTATAATAATAACTATATTTATTATTGCCTCTAGGGCATAATTCCAACAGTCTCCCACTTGCACTAGAGTCAATAATCTAGCCCTCACATCATCATGCGAATTACATTGTAATAAATCTAACACCCATACAGTTCTGGTGTTGATCATGCTTTGGCCGTGGAAGAGGTTTAGTCAGCGGGTCTGCTACATTCAGATCTGTGTGCACTTTGCATATATTTACGTCCTCTCCTTCGACGTAGTCGCCGATGAGGTTGAAGCGTCGTTTCATGTGTCTGGACTTCTTGTGAAACCGTGGTTCCTTTGCTAAGGAAATGGCACCCGTGTTGTCACAGAACAAGGTTATTGGATTCAGTGCGCTTGGCACCACTCCAAGATCCGTCATGAACTGCTTCATCCAGACACCCTCCTTAGCCGCCTCCGAGGCAGCCATGTACTCCGCTTCACATGTAGAATCTGCTACGACGCTTTGCTTGGAACTGCACCAGCTTACCGCACCCCCATTAAGAATATATGTATCCGGTTTGTGACTTAGAGTCGTCTGGATCTGTGTCAAAGCTTGCATCGACGTAACCTTTTACGGCGAGCTCTTCGTCACCTCCATACACGAGAAACATCTCCTTAGTCCTTTTCAGGTACTTCAGGATATTCTTGACCGCTGGCCAGTGATCCACTCCTGGATTACTCGAGAACCTACCTGCCATACTTATGGCCAGGCTAACGTCCGGTCTAGTGCACAACATTGCATACATGATAGAACCTATGGCTGAAGCATAGGGGACGGAGTGCATATGCTCTCTATCTTCATCAGTTGCTGGGCACTGAGTCTTACTCAATCTCGTACCTTGTAAAACTGGCAAGAACCCCTTCTTGGACTGTTCCATTTTGAACCTCTTCAAAACTTTATCAAGGTATGTGCTTTGTGAAAGTCCTATCAGGCGTTTTGATCTATCCGTATAGATCTTAATTCCTAGAATGTAAGCAGCTTCTCCAAGGTCCTTCATAGAGAAACTTTTATTCAAGTAATCCTTTATGCTCTCAAAAAACTCTAGTTGTTTCCAATCAGCAATATGTCATCCACATATCATATTAGAAACGCCACAGAGCTCCCACTCACTTTCTTGTGAGTACAAGATTCTCCAACCACTTGTATAAACCCAAATGCTTTGATCACCTCATCAAAGCGTTTGTTCCAACTCCGAGATGCTTGCACCAGTCCATAAATGGATCGCTGGAGCTTGCACACCTTTTTAGCATTCTTAGGATCGACAAAACCTTCGGGTTGCATCATATACAATTCTTCCTTAAGGAAATCGTTAAGGAACGCCGTTTTGACATCCATGTGCCAGATTTTATAATCGAAAAATGCAGCTATTGCTAACATGATTCTGACGGACTTAAGCATCGCTACGGGTGAGAATGTCTCATCGTAGTCAACTGCTTGAACTTGTGAAAAACCCTTTGCCACAAGTCGAGCTTTATAAACAGTCACATTGCCGTCAGCGTCCGTCTTCCTCTTAAAGATCCGTTTGTTCTGAATAGCCTTGCGGCCTTCAGGCAGTACCTCCAAAGTCCACACTTTGTTCTCATACATGGATCCTATCTCGGACTTCATGGCTTCTAGCCATTTGTTGGAATCTGGGCCCACCGTTGCTTCTTCATAATTTGGAGGTTCATTGTTGTCCAACAACATCATTGATAAGACGGGATTACCGTACCACTCTGGAGGAGCACGTGGTCTCGTCGACCTGCGTGGTTCGACAGAAACTTGAACCGGAGTTTCATGATCAACATCATTAACTTCCTCCTCAACCGGCGTCGCAACGACAGAGGGTTCCCCTTGCCCTGCGCCACCATCCAGAGTGATGAGAGGTTCGACAACCTCGTCAAGTTCTATCTTCCTCCCACTCAATTCTCTCGAGAGAAACTCCTTCTCGAGAAAAGCTCCGTTTTTAGCAACAAACACTTTGCCCTCGGATTTGAGATAGAAGGTGTACCCAACTGTCTCTTTTGGGTAACCTATGAAGATGCACCTTTCCGCTTTGGGTTCCAGCTTTTCAGGCTGAAGCTTTTTGACATAAGCATCACATCCCCAAACTTTAAGAAACGACAACTTTGGCCTTTTGCCATACCACAGTTCGTATGGTGTCGTCTCAACGGATTTTGATGGTGCCCTATTTAAAGTGAATGCAGCTGTTTCTAATGCATAACCCCAAAATGATAACGGCAAATCGGTAAGAGACATCATAGATCGCACCATCTCTAATAAACTACGATTACGACGTTCGGACACACCATTACGCTGTGGTGTTCCAGGCGGTGTCAACTGTGAAACAATTCCACATTGTCTTAAGTGAGCACCAAACTCGAAACTCAGATACTCACCCCCACAATCAGACCGTAGGAACTTGATCTTCTTGTTACCATGATTTTCAACTTCACTCTGAAATTGCTTGAACTTTTCAAATGTTTCAGACTTGTGCTTCATTAAGTAGACATAACCATATCTACTCAAATCGTTAGTGAAGGTGAGAAAATAACGATATCCGCCGCGTGCCTCTACGCTCATCGGACCACACACATGGGTATGTATGATTTCCAAGAAGTCACTTGCACGCTCCATTGTTCTGGAGAATGGAGTTTTAGTCATCTTGCCCATGAGGCATGGTTTGCACGTGCAAGTGAATCAAAGTCAAGTGACTCCAAAAGTCCATCGGCATGGAGTTTCTTCATGTGCTTTACACCAATATGACCTAAGCGGTAGTGCCACAAAAATATGGCGCTATCATTGTTAACTCTAACTCTTTTGGTCTCAATGTTATGTATGTGTGTATCGCTATCAAGATTCAATATGAACAAACCTTTCACATTGGGTGCATGACCATAAAATATGTTACTCATAGAAATAGAACAACCATTATTCTCTGACTTAAAAGAGTAACCGTCTCGCAATAAAAAAGATCCAGATATGATGTTCATGCTCAACGCAGGCACTAAATAACAATGATTCAAGTTCATAACTAATCCTGATGGTAACTGAAGTGTAACTGTGCCAACGGCGATTGCATCAACCTTGGAACCATTTCCTACGCGCATCGTCACTTCATCTTTCGCCGGCCTTCATCTATTTCGCAGTTCCTGTTTCGAGTTGCAAATATGAGCAACAGAACCGGTATCGAATACCCAGGCACTACTACGAGAGCCGGTTAAGTACACGTCAATAACATGTATATCAAATATACCTGATTTTTCTTTGGCCGCCTTCTTATCTGCCACATACTTGGGGCAATTGCGCTTCAAGTGACCCATACCCTTGCAATAGTAACACTCTGTTTCAGGCTTAGGTCCAGCTTTGGGTTTCTTCGTCGGATTGGCAATAGGCTTGCCGCTCTTCTTTGAATTACCCTTCTTGCCTTTGCCGTTTCTCTTGAAACTAGTGGTCTTATTCACCATCAACACTTGATGCTCTTTACGGAGTTCAGACTCTGCGACTTTCAGCATCGCAAACAACTCGCCGGGTGACTTGTTCATCCCTTGCAGGTTGTAGTTCAACACAAAGCCTTTATAGCTTGGCGGCAGTGATTGAAGGATTCTGTCAGTGATAGCCTCTTGCGGGAGTTCAATCCCCAGCTCAGCTAGACGGTTTGAGTACCCAGACATTTTGAGCACATGTTCACTGACAGACGAGTTCTCCTCCATCTTGCAAGCATAGAATTTATCGGAGGTCTCATACCTCTCGATCCGGGTGTTCTTCTGAAAGATAAACTTCAACTCCTGGAACATCTCAAATGCTCCATGACGCTCAAAGCGACGTTGAAGTCCCGGTTCTAAGCCATACAAGACTGCACATTGAACTACTGAGTAGTCCTCCTTACGTGCTAACCAAGTGTTCTTAACATCCTGATCAGCCGTAGCGGGTGGTTCATCTCCTAGCGCAGCATTAAGGACATAATCCTTCTTCCCAGCTTGTAAGATTAGCTTAAGATTACGAGCCCAGTCTACAAAGTTGTTTCCATCATCTTTCAACTTAGCTTTCTCTAGGAACGTATTAAAATTCAGGGTGACTGTCGCGTGAGCCATGATCTACAACACAAATTTATTCAAAGTAGACTTAGACTATGTTCAAGATAATTAAAGTTTAACTTAATCAAATTATTCGCTAAACTCCCACTCAAAAAGTACATCTCTCTAGTCATTTGAGTGGTTCATGATCCACTTACACTAGCTCAAGTTCGATCATCACGTGAGTTGAGTATAGTTTCAGTGGTAAGCATCCCTATGCTAATCATATCATCTATATGATTCATGATCGACCTTTCGGTCTCATGTGTTCCGAGGCCATGTCTGCACATGCTAGGCTCGTCAAGCTTAACCCGAGTGTTCCGCGTGCGCAACTGTTTTGCACCCGTTGTATGTGAACGTTGAGTCTATCACACCCGATCATCACGTGGTGTCTCGAAACGACGAACTGTAGCAACGGTGCACAGTCGGGGAGAACACAATTTCGTCTTGAAATTTTAGTTAGAGATCACCTCATAATGCTACCGTCGTTCTAAGCAAAATAAGGTGCATAAAAGGATTAACATCACATGCAATTCATAAGTGACATGATACGGCCATCATCACATGCTTCTTGATCTCCATAACCAAAGCACCGGCACGATCATCTTGTCACTGTCGCCACACCATGATCTCCATCAACGTGTCGCCATCGGGGTTGTCGTGCTACTCTTGCTATTACTACTAAAGCTACATCCTAGCAAAATAGTAAACGCATCTGCAAGCACAAACATTAGTATAAAGACAACCCTATGGCTCCTGCCGGTTGCCGTACCATCGACGTGCAAGTCGATATTTTCTATTACAACATGATCATCTCATACATCCAATATATCACATCACATCGTTGGCCATATCACATCACAAGCATACCCTGCAAAAACAGGTTAGACGTCCTCTAATTTTGCTGTTGCATGTTTTACGTGGTGACCATGGGTATCTAGTAGGATCGCATCTTACTTACGCAAACACCACAACGGAGATATATGAGTTGCTATTTAACCTCATCCAAGGACCTCCTCGGTCAAATATGATTCAACTAAAGTTGGAGAAACCGACACTTGCCAGTCATCTTTGAGCAACGGGGTTACTCGTAGCGATGAAACCAGTCTCTCGTAAGCGTACGAGTAATGTCGGTCCATGACGCTTCAATCCAACAATACCGCGGAATCAAGAAAAAACTAAGGAGGGCAGCAAAACGCACATCATCGCCCACAAAAACTTTTGTGTTCTACTCGAGAAGACATCTACGCATGAACCTAGCTCTGATACCACTGTTGGGGAACGTCGCATGGGAAACAAAAATTTTCCTACGCGCACGAAGACCTATCATGGTGATGTCCATCTACGAGAGGGAATGAGTGATCTACGTACCCTTGTAGACCGTACAGCAGAAGCGTTAGTGAACGCGGTTGATGTAGTGGAACGTCCTCACGTCCCTCGATCCGCCCCGCGAACTATCCCGCGATCAGTCCCACGATCTAGTGCCGAACGGACGACACCTCCGCGTTTAGCACACGTACAGCTCGATGATGATCTCGGCCTTCTTGATCCAGCGAGAGAGACGGAGAGGTAGAAGAGTTCTCCGGCAGCATGACGGCGCTGCGGAGGTTGGTGATGATCTCGTCTCAGCAGGGCTACGCCCGAGCTCCGCAGAAACGCGATCTAGAGGAAAAACCGTGGAGGTATGTGGTCGGGCTGCCGTGGAAAAGTCGTCTCAAATCAGCCCTAAATCCTCCGTATATATAGGTGGGAGAGGAGGGACCTTGCCTTGGGGCTCAAGGAGCCCCAAGGGGGTCGGCCGAGCCAAAGGGGGGAAGGACCCCCCCCAAACCGAGTCCTACTTGGTTTGGTGGGTGGAGTCCTTCTTTCCTTTCCCACGTCCTCTTTTTTTTCTCTTTGATTTTTCTTCCAATGCGCATAGGGCCCTTTTGGGCTGTCCCACCAGCCCACTAAGGGCTGGTGCGCCACCCTCAAGGCCTATGGGCTTCCCCGGGGTGGGTTGCCCCCCCGGTGAACTCCCAGAACCCATTCGTCATTCCCGGTACATTCCAGGTAACTCCGAAAAACCTTCCGGTAATCAAATGAGGTCATCCTATATATCAATCTTCGTTTCCGGACCAATCCGGAAACCCTCGTGCCGTCCGTGAGCTCATCCGGGACTCTGAACAACATTCGGTAACCAACCATATAACTCAAATACGCATAAAACAACGTCGAACCTTAAGTGTGCAGACCCTGCGGGTTTGAGAACTATGTAGACATGACCCGAGAGACTCCTCGGTCAATATCCAATAGCGGGACCTGGATGCCCATATTTGATCCTACATATTCTACGAAGATCTTATCGTTTGAACCTCAGTGCCAAGGATTCATATAATCCCGTATGTCATTCCCTTTGTCCTTCGGTGTACTTCCCCGAGATTCGATCGTCAGTATCCGCATACCTATTTCAATCTCGTTTACCGGCAAGTCTCTTTACTCGTTCCGTAATACAAGATTCCACAACTTACACTAAGTTACATTGGTTGCAAGGCTTGTGTGTGATGTTGTATTATCGAGTGGGCCCCGAGATACCTCTCCGTCACACGGAGTGACAAATCCCAGTCTTGATCCATACTAACTCAACGAACACCTTCGGAGATACCTGTAGAGCATCTTTATAGTCACCCAGTTACGTTGCGACGTTTGATACACACAAAGTATTCCTCCGGTGTTAGTGAGTTATATGATCTCATGGTCATAGGAACAAATACTTGACACGCAGAAAACAGTAGCAACAAAATGACACGATCAACATGCTACGTCTATTAGTTTGGGTCTAGTCCATCACGTGATTCTCCTAATGACGTGATCCAGTTATCAAGCAACAACACCTTGTTCATAATCAAAAGACACTGACTATCTTTGATCAACTGGCTAGCCAACTAGAGGCTTGCTACGGACAGTGTTCTCTCTACGTATCCACACATGTAAATGAGTCTTCATTCAATACAATTATAGCATGGATAATAAACGATTATCTTGATACAGGAATTATAATAATAACTATATTTATTATTGCCTCTAGGGCATAATTCCAACAGTACGGAAGTCCACCAAGGGTTCCACCACGTCCCAAGGGTATGCATGCGCTGAGGGGAGATGTCTTGGCCTTATTGGGCCAAGTGCACAAGTCCCTCAAGGCCCATGCAGTTGGGAAAGGTGTAAAGTCCACCTTTGTTTGGAAGGGATGGAAGAGGACCAGGATTCCACCTCCTCTCCCCTATGCTGCGCCCTAGGGCTTGGAGGGGCTGTTCCCCACGCCCCTCAACATATATGTAGACAGGAAGGGGAACCCCTAGAGCTTGGAGAAACTTGTATTTCCAAAGAAGTGAATGGGAGCACTATTCTTCCAAATGCCACGGCGAGACCCTCGCGACGAGGAAGAAAGACTCAGCCCCGGCAAGCCACCCTTGCCAGGAAGACTGATAAGGCCTCGCCAGGCCATCACCTCCCTGCCGAGAGGAACAGGAAGAGCGCCGACAAGGTAACCCTACCGGGAAGAAAGAGAAAGGCCCGAGGAGAGGCGCGGACCCAGGGCGCCCTGACGACTTGCGAACGCCTCCCCCGACGAGCACGCAAACGACGATGCATGCGCCATGCGTCCGCCCACACACCAGCACAACACCCCGGAATTGCCACGTGTGGGTACATGTCCAACCCCACTTGACGAGGTCAGGGAAGTCTGTCGAAGCATTTATTGCACCTCTGACAAGGCAGTAACACTGTAACTGTTGGTCGGCACTGTTTCACCCGTGAACCCACCGTTCACACACTGAGCTACTATGGTGATCCCTTTGCCTATAGAAGGAGGCCCGAGGCTCAGTAGTAGGGGCTTTTTGGCAAATTGGAAGGTTGTAAAAAGGGATAGATCTATAGTAACCCAAAAACGAATAACTAAACGCATGCAGGAGTAAGATTTTATGCACCACGCGACTCGAACGTGGGTTTAAATATCTTCCCGGGCCCTGACTATTGGTTCTGCTCTTGCCGCGACCCCTCTCCCCGCCAAACCAGCAAAAAGGGGACCGTTGAGGCCCCCAAAGGTGTCGATCCTTCACCAACATATTTCGTGCGCCAGCGCCACCCCGATATGACGAGCCGCTCGTCGGCTCGAAGGATCCCAGTTCGCGGCTGCATCTTCCCTGAGTTGGAGGAAGCAGTGGCTGTTCTGCCCGTGCAAGAGCTCATAGCGCCTCCATAGGTACTATGCGAGCGCGGGTGGAAGGCGCGGAAGCCCTGAGCTCCGCATTTCCCGGTCGACCCACCTCATTGGAACGCCGCGATGTTGTTGAGGGCATGATAGGGGGCTTCGGCGAGGCCTATGACGCTTACTCCGACCGAAGCACCTCTCCGGAGTGCTGCATGGTCGTCGAGGACACGTCCGAGGCCCTGAGCCGCCCTTCACACGCCCTTGGGCTCGCATTCCTCCTTGGAGCATTATAAAGCTAGAAAGATGTGCTCGGGGGCTCCCCCAGCAAAGCTCTTGCAAAACAGATAAGAAGGTGTTACGCTCCAGCGTGCCACTTTCCTCCAGAGTGGCCAAAGGCCACCGGCGAAAACCTCGTCGGCAAGAAGGCCGCTGGAGGCAACGTCAGGTTGCCGGGTGTATCGATACCCCCCGGCAAGACCTTCAGACGCTGCGGCTAGGAATGCCGCGACGTGCGAGATAAGTCCAGAATCAGAGTCCTTACCAGACTCTTGGTAGACTAGTTGTATCCTTCTGAAGTATCCACTTTTGTATGAGAACCCTGCGCGCAGATGGACCTTGCTAGGATCAGTGCACTCCGACTCTGTTGCGAGCCTATTCAACTACTTGAGTGTCCATAGAGCGCCCTTATCTCGTTTCAAACTCGCTCAACATTTTGGACGGCTACACTGAGTGCCGCGCTCGATGATTTAAATGGTTGCACTGAGTGCAGCAAGGATTCTTGCCGTTGATGACCTCCTCTATTAAGTTTTCTGAGCATCCGCTCCTCTAAGGGCTCGCGGCAGGATAAGTCAAGCCGGCAAGCTTCAAGAAAGTGCAAGGAAATAATCATAAAAAATGAGAGTCGAATAAAGGATGCAACTATTCATTCAGTTGTCTAGATACATTTGATACCACTTACAAAGCATTGTCGTCCTAACCTAAAGACTCTGTCTTTTAACGAGGGACGACATAGGCGAAGGGAGTGAGGTTCATGAAGACAAAAAAAGCGGCAGGGCCCGCTGCGCAACCTAGGCTGGTTCCTCCTGGACCAACATTGCGCAGAGGAGAACGGGGCCAAGAGGGAAGGCGGAGCCGAACTCCTGAAGCTGCCAAGAAGATGAGGCAACGTCAGTTCTTACAGTGCGCAAACCTTGGCTCAGGAGGAGCTGGGCCGCAGCCTAAAGGTGCTGGTGCGGCCGGCGGTAAATCCAAGGTTGGATCCTCATACACGGGCTTAACCCGCCGAGGATATGACCCGTCCTGCTGTCCCTGTCGTCCGACCTTTCCTTCTGACCCCAAGACGAGGAAAGGCTGTCAGTCCCGCTCGAACTTTCTTTGCAGCAGCCGAGACGCGCACCTGAGCACCCATACAGTTTGACGGAGAGTAGGTTGTCTGCCCTCATCTTGAAGCGGAAAACGTTCCCATCCTAGAGATTGTGGGCACAAGCAAATCTCTTGCACACACGGCCGAGGAACAGGACCCGAGGCCCCGGATGCTCTATGGCCACCGGTACGACACCATTGTCGCACCCGTGTATCCGTAGCCATAGCATCGGGGGCTTCTCTTCCTACATCCCCTTGGCAAAGGCGTTGGGGAGCTGTAGCTGGGTCTTGATGCGCCCTCGCAATTGGACAAGGAACTCCAATGTGGTCCTTTCGATGTGAGTTCCACCGAAACGAGCCTCAGAGAAGGCGGAGATGCTGGAGTGGCACTCCGCCTCCCTCGGCCACGACCCTGGCGTGCTCGGCCCCCCGAGCCTCTCCCTCCACGGTCGACGGGGCTGCCGCTAGATGCGGCCCCTCAAGCTATGGCATGATCTGAACGGGATCCCCTTGGAACCCTGGTGGCCGACGGAGGCTGGTCCCATCCCCTAACCATGGTTAGGGCCGGGCGCCACTGGCAAAGCTGAAAGAAACAAGAGAAGGCAAGGTGATAGGCGCTGAAGGCTTCGAGAGTGAGATGGATGGGCAAAACCTCCGTGCAAACACCCTAATTTAGAGGGAAAAGCTCGGAGGCCCACACTCCTCGCTCCAGAAGAAACTACCCCTCTCGCCCAATAGCCCTCAATTCACGAGCGGATCAGGGAACCACCCAGCTCCACCAATGCATGCAGGGGCGGGCCCATCCACGCCCATGGCTTTTAAGGCTACGATCGCCACTTGCTCGACTGCCCCTTCCCATGTCCTACACATGGCAGAGGCGTTTTCAGGGGGTAAATACGCCACCATGCGGATGCCGCACACCCTCCCACTTCGCGCGTTCAATGCATGATGTGCGGAAAGAAAGCCTTGAATGGCTCGATTCCGGGGTTTCTTTACCCACAGTGGGGCTCGTGCCGGTGCACTAAAGAATGGGTTCTCCAATGCCCCAAACTTGTGAGCGGACACCTGCAGCCCCTCCGTAGGGGCAAGGCGCGTCGATGGGGATTAGGGCGGAAGCGAGACTCAGAAACCACCATGTGCAGATTGCAAGCCCTGGCAAGCACTCGCTTGTTAGGAAGGAAGAAGAGACCCCGGCAATAGTTCCTTGCCGGGAAGATATACAATGCCATGGCAAGACCCTCCCACCGAGAAAGAAAGACTGAGACCCGGCAAGCCACCCTTGCCGGGAAGGCTGACAAGGCCTCAACAGGCCATCACCTCCCTACCGAGAGGAACAGGAAGAGCCCCAGCAAGGTAACCCTGCAGGGAAGAAAGAGAAAGGCCCAAGGAGAAGTGCGGGGCCAGGGCACCGTTGCGACCTGCGAACGCCTCCACCGACGAGCACACCACCGACGATGCATGCGCCATGCGTCTGCCCGCACGCCAGCACAACACCCCGGAGTAGCCACGTGTGGGTACGTGTCCACCCACCCCCCCCCCCCTGACGAGGTCACGGAAGTCTGTCGAAGCATTTATTGCACCTCTGACAAGGCAGTAACACTGTAACTGTCGGTCGGCACTATTTCACCTGTGAACCCACCGTTCACCCACTGAGCCACTGTGGTGACCCCTTTGCCTATAAAAGGAGGCCCGAGGCTCAGTAATAGGGGCTTTTTGGCAAATCGGAATGCTGTAAAAAGGGACATATCTACAGTAACCCAAAACAAATAACTGAAAGATTGTTGGTTCTGCTCTTACCGCGGCCCCTCTCCCCGCCAAAGCAGCAAAAAGGGGACCGTTGAGGCCCCTAAAGGTGTCCATCCTTCACCAACATAGACTGTTGGAAATATGCCCTAAAGGCAATAATAAATTGGTTATTATTATATTTCCTTGTTTATGATAATCGTTTATTATCCATGCTGGAATTGTATTGATTAGAAACTCAAATACATGTGTGGATACATAGACAACACACAGTCCCTAGTGAGCTACTAGTTGTCTCGCTCGTTGATCACAGATGGTCAAGGTTACCTGACCATAGACAAGTGTTGTCACTTGATAACAGGATCACATCATTACAAGAATGATGTGATGGACAAGACCCAAACTACAAATGTAGCATATGAACGTGTCAGTTTATTGCTACTGTTTTCTTCACGTAAATATATCTGTTCCTATCAGCATGAAATCATGCAACTCCCGGACACCGGAGGACTACCTTGTGTGTATCAAACATCGCAATGTAACTGGGTGACTATAAAGGAGCTCTACAGGTAACTCTGAAGGTGTCTGTTGGGTTAGCATGGACCAAAACAAGGATTTGTCACTCCGTGTGACGGAGATGTTGGGGAACGTCGCATGGGAAACAAAAATTTTCCTACGCGCACGAAGACCTATCATGGTGATGCCCATCTACGAGAGGGGATGAGTGATTTACGTACCCTTGTAGACCGTACAGCAGAAGCGTTAGAGAACGCGGTTGATGTAGTGGAACGTCCTCACGTCCCTCGATCCGCCTCGCGAACAATCCCGCGATCAGTCCCACGATCTAGTACCGAACGGACGGCACCTCCGCCTTCCGCACACGTACAGCTCGACGATGATCTCGGCCTTCTTGATCCAGCAAGAGAGACGGAGAGGTAGAAGAGTTCTCCGGCAGCATGACGGTGCTCCGGAGGTTGGTGATGACCTTGTCTCAGCAGGGCTCCGCCCGAGCTCCGCACAAACGCGATCTAGAGGAAAAACCGTGGAGGTATGTGGTCGGGCTGCTGTGGAAAAGTCGTCTCAAATCAGCCCTAAAACCTCCGTATATATAGGTGGGAGGGAGGGGACCTTGCCTTGGGGCTCAAGAAGCCCCAAGGGGGTCGGCCGAGCCAAGGGTGGAAGGCTCCCCCCCCAAACCGAGTTGGACTTGGTTTGGTGGGTGGGAGTCCTTCCCTTCCTTCCCACCTCCCTTTTTTTTCTTTCTCTTTGATTTTTATCTCTATGGCGCATAGGGCCCTTTTGGGCTGTCCCACCAGCCCACTAAGGGCTGGTGCGCCACCCTTATGGCCTATGGGCTTCCCCGGGGTGGGTTGCCCCCCCCCCGGTGAACTCCCGGAACCCATTCGTCATTCCCGGTACATTCTCGGTAACTCCGAAAACCTTCCGGTAATCAAATGAGGTCATCCTATATATCAATCTTCGTTTCCGTACCATTCCGGAAACCCTCGTGACATCGGTGATCTCATCCGGGACTCCGAACAACATTCGGTAACCAACCATATAACTCAAATACGCATAAAACAATGTCGAACCTTAAGTGTGCAGACCCTGCGGGTTCGAGAACTATGTAGACATGACCCGAGAGACTCCTCGGTCAGTGTCCAATAGCGGGACCTGGATGCTCATATTGGATCCTACATATTCTACGAACATCTTATCGTTTGAACCTCAGTGCCAAGGATTCATATAATCCCGTATGTCATTCCCTTTGTCCTTCGGTATGTTACTTGCCCGAGATTCGATCGTCAGTATCCGTATACCTATTTCAATCTCGTTTACCGGCAAGTCTCTTTACTCGTTCCGTAATACAAGATCCCGCAACTTACACTAAGTTACATTGCTTGCAAGGCTTGTGTGTGATGTTGTATTACCGAGTGGGCCCCGAGATACCTCTCCGTCACACGGAGTGAAAAATCCCAGTCTTGATCCATACTAACTCAACTAACACCTTCGGAGATACCTGTAGAGCATCTTTATAGTCACCCAGTTACGTTGCGACGTTTGATACACACAAAGCATTCCTCCGGTGTCAGTGAGTTATATGATCTCATGGTCATAGGAATAAATACTTGACACGCAGAAAACAGTAGCAACAAAATGACACGATCAACATGCTACGTCTATTAGTTTGGGTCTATTCCATCACGTGATTCTCCTAATGACGTGATCCAGTTATCAAGCAACAACACCTTGTTCATAATCAGAAGACACTGACTATCTTTGATCAACTGGCTAGCCAACTAGAGGCTTGCTAGGGACGGTGTTTTGTCTATGTATCCACACATGTAAATGAGTCTTTATTCAATACAATTATAGCATGGATAATAAACGATTATCTTGATACAGGAATTATAATAATAACTATATTTATCATTGCCCCTAGGGCATAATCCCAATAGGAGAGGTATCTCTAGGGCCCACTCGATAATAAAACATCACAAGAAGCTTGCAAGCAATATGATTAAGGAGTTAGTCATGAGATCTTGTATTATGGAACGAGTAAAATGACTTGTCGGTAACGAGATTGAACTAGGTATAGAGATACCGACGATCGAATCTCACACAAGTAACATACCGATAGACAAAGGGAATAGTATGCGAGATTGATTGAATCCTTGACAGAGTGGTTCGACCAATAAATATCTTCATAGAATATGTAGGAGCCAATATGGACATCCAGGTCCCGCTATTGGTTATTGGCCGGAGAGTTTGTCGGTCATGTTTGCATAGTTCTCGAACCCGCAGGGTCGGCCCACTTAAGGTTTGGTGACCATTTGGTATTAGTGAGTTATATGTGGTAGTAACTGAAAGTTGTTAGGAGTTCTGGATGAGATCCCGGACGTCACGAGGAGCTCCGGAATGGTCTGGAGTTAAGGATTTATATATGGGAAGTCATATTTTGTCTATCGGAAAAGTTTTGGGTTTTTCCGCTATTGTACTCGGAAGCTTCTAGAATGTTCCAGAAACTTCCGGAGGAGTCAGGAAGTCCACCAAGGGTTCAACCACTTCCCAAGGGTATGCATGGGATGAGGGGAGACGGCTTGGCCTTATTGGGCCAAGCTCACAAGTCCCTCGAGGACCATGGAGTTGGGAAAGGTGGAAAGTCCACCTTTGTATGGAAGGGAAGGAAGGGGACTAGGATTCCACCTCCTCTCCCCTTGGCTGCATCCTATGGCTTGTAGGGGCTGTTCCCCACGCCCCTCGCCCTATATATAGAGAGGAGGGGGCACCCCGAGAAGACATACTTTCGAATTTTGGGATCCCCAAAACCCTAAAGATTCGAACTCACGGGCGTGTATGAAGATCTCTCGCGGGCTCGCCTCACCTAACACACTACTCATCGGGGATGGCAAGGAACTCACTCGATGGTGAGGAGGACACAGAACAAGGCAGATTGCCCAGGTTCGAGACATTGGGAAGCGTAATACCCTACTCCTACTTTGGTGGATTGCCTCTCGTGGAGGTTGGTGGATGAACTTTTACAGTGTTCGGGACCCTCCGGAAGCTGGGTTGCCTTTGTGTGCTTCCTGTGGGCGAATGAATGAATCGGATCCCCCCTATGAAGTAACCTACTATCTATATATAGTGGCGGCCCCGATCCTCTTCCCTTATCCTTTCGACGGGAAGGGATCCCACAATGGCCAATTTTGAAGGGGAATAGGGCAACATGCTCCCCTGCCCAAAGGTGGTTTTCGCGTCCGAAGTGGCTGCCAACGTTGTAGGGACAGGTCTAGGGATGACATCTATCCTGCTGGTGGGTGGCGACGGCCTTGTTTCACTATGAAGGAAACCTTTGGAAGATGCCTTGGGAACCCCGGTACGTCCTTGCCCCCTTTACACTTAAGGGGGAACTGCTCCGCCCTGCTGTCTGCTGCTCGAGTGTCCTTGCTCTGCGTCATCCTTGACTCCCGAGGCTAGGCCTTGTCTCGGAATATCCGCCGCTCGAGAGGGGCCGTGACGAGGCCCCCCTGTGGGTGTTGATGTTGTTCCTCCTCGCGAGGCTTGGCACCCCGCGAGGACATTCCCTTCAGTGGTGTCGGGCATGTTTGTTTTCGATCGATGAAGTGGGCCAACTCTGGGCTGCAGGCACGTAGGTCTGGGTACCCCCATTCCCAGAACGCCGAGAGTAGCCCTCGGGCCCACGACGCGCTCTGGTTGGCTTCTGGGCGAAGCCTCAGGGGCGGCCTGAGGCGTCGCGGGCCCTAATTTCTTGCGGGTTAGTCCCTACAAACAGCAAACTGAAAGCTTGCCTTCCCATCTTCTCCGCACTAGACCAGCCTCAGCCAGGCTCGTTGAACCACTCGACTCGTATCTGCGCGCCGCCTTCGTCTCCTGTTGGTTTTGCTGCCGGTTCTTCCCCTTGTGCGACCCCGGCTCCATCCTCCGAGCCCTCGTGCGCCCCGTTGTTTTTTCCCTCATTCTCCTCGCCATGCCTCCGAAAGGGGGAAAAACTGGAGGCCCGCGGGGTCCGTCCATATTGACGGTGCCTCGGCCCACGTTGGGCCGGTCAATGGTGGTGACCTTCGAGGGGTTAGAGAAGATCCGACTCCTAGTCGCGACCGGCTCCAATGAGTGGGGGGCACCAAGATCTATCCAGGTTCATGACCTCGGGGCGAGATGGCCACCCCTGTTGTTCCCCTTCATATCTATGCCCTTCTGTCTGGTTTACTGACGCCGTTCTCGAGCTTCCTCATCGCAGTGCTTTCGCATTACCAGATCCACGCGCTCCACCTTGACCCCAGGTCTCTGGTTCTCCTCTCGTCCTTCGCGTTCTTGTGCGAGTCCTTTGTTGGCATTACCCCTTCCGTGGCATTGCTTTGCCACTTTCTCCCTTGAATTGGTCTCCGAGGAGCAGTGCTCTGGGTGCGCGTCCTTGAAAATGGCTGACGCATCGGTCCTGGGGGCCCTCGACGCCAAGCTCCTCCCTGAAGTAGAGGGGTTCTGGCCGCCGTCTGTGCAGATCGAAAAGGCCGGGGATAGAGCCATGTTCCAGCCCCCGTCGACCCCCACTACGTCGAACTGGGGGTGGATGCTAGAGGAGCTTAATGACCCCGGCTCACCAGCCCTGACCCGGCTGGAGAAGCTGAAGCGGGCGGGGGTGACGGTGGCAATGGTGGTCCGGGAGTTTATCCGTCGGATGATCGCTCCTCTCTAGAACGACTTCCGTCCGATCTGGGCTTACGCGGGACCCCGTGACCCAATCCTTGACGTCTTGTGTGAGCTGCACCGTTGGCTGACTGGTGGCGATCCTGATGAGCTTCCCCGGAATGGCCTCCACCGTATAACTTCAAGACCACGGAAGCTCTCGTTGCTGGGATTCCGCTCTTCGATGAGTGGGGGCACCTCCCTGGGGGGACGCGTGCCCCCGGGGCCCCTCGACCCTTAGGGGGACGTAGCCGGGGAGCGCGGTGTATCGCGTCCAGGCTCCCCCGGCTGTTGCTCCAGGTCGAGCCGGGGTTGCTGGAGACGACCGGTAAATGGTATAAGTCGCCGCCCCTCCTTCAAGCCTCGGCTGAGAGCCGTCAAGTCTCCACGCCAAGCCACCCACATCGTCCGGAAGAGGAGGTTGCTGGAGGACGGCCGCCCCTCGACGCGGTGGGCCTCGTTGAAGAAGAAGTGGGTCGCCGTAGACGAGTAAGCGCCCGTACCTACCTTCTTCCTTCCTTTCTCCACCTCCCTTCCTAGACTTTGTGGTGGAGGTTCTCCATCGGAGACAAGGGAGGCGGGTTGGTGCTGCTCGCCCCTGAGATCGTCAAGCGTCTTGTGGTTTCTTCCCTTGCACCCCACGGGGTTCAACCTCCTGTGTCCCTCGCGGATGAGCCTCCCATGGTCTTCCTTGCTCGCGGCCTCCGGCTCCCCAGAATAGTGCTATTCCCCTCGCTTGCGACCGCCCATAGGGTCGTGTCGCGCCTCCCACCTGGACTCCTTCTGCTTGGTGACGGGGGGCTCAGGGTCGCTTTCTTCCGATGAAGCATCTACGCGTGATCCACTAGCCCCCGAGCATGGATTCAGGCTGAGAGACTCCTCGCGCGCCTCTCCCGTTTGCCATGTAGAAAGTGAGAGCTCTTGTTGGCCATTGGGGCCTGTTGGAGGTGGGCGTGCCGCACCGTGGGGCTTGCTCCGCACTACCGCGTACGCGCTTCAGTGTCTAGGAGTGGGGCTTGCCAGCAATGAAGTCTTCCTGGAGGATGATAACCGACACCTTGCGTCGGGGTGGCACCAGCTTGAAGTCGCCATGAACCTTAGTAGTCTGCAGTGTGACCGCGCCCGCGCGGAGGCAGAGGGTCCCTTGTCGAGGCGGTGTGTGACAGCCGGATGCCGACGTTCCAGAAGATTCCCCTTTTCTTTCTGTTTTCATCGTGTGTCTATTTTCTTTTGTCGCATCATCATCGCTCATGTGCATCATCAGCATTGCATCGGCATCCCGTTGACGCCAGTTTTCAAAACTCGCATCCGTTGCTAGTGGCCGGTTCTCGTCGTTGACCGTTCTGAGCCCGACCGCACTCGCACGCGCCCGCGACATCATCGAAATCCTGTTTTAAAAGTGCGTTTAAAACTTTCTCTGATCGGGGTGAAACTTGGCATGCGGTCGTAATTAGTTCTAGCTAGGCCGCCTGTCGAATTTCGTCGCGATCGGAGTTCGTCTGGTACCCGAACGGTCGTCCGTAGCGGCACCGTATCCGGTCTACCGTCGGACGTGTTCCAGTGTTTCAAATTGCATTGCCGCACCGCCCGTTCTCCCTCTCGTCTCCGGATATCCCCTCTACACGGCCGCGTACCCATTCCCGCGTTCGGAATCGTCCGAATCCGACCGCACGGTTGGATCCGGGTCGAAATTTCGCTAAACCTAGCCCCCCTTTTGTCTATCAATAGTCCTCGGGTATTTCTTTAGACAACCCCTCTCCTCCCCTACCTCGGAATCCGCGCCGACAACCTAACCCTAGCTCTCTCTCCCGCAACCTCTCTCCCAACAGCCGCGGCGGGCCCGCCAGGCCCGATCAAGGCCCGCACGGGCCGAGCCGCCGCCGCCACCCGTTCAAGCTCCCTGCCCCGAGGCTCCTCCCGCGCCCAGCAGCGCCCGTGCCCGCCGGCCTTCTCCCGGAATTGAGCCGCCGGAGCGTCTCCCGGCCGGAGCAACTCGCCGCAGCCGCCAGACCCGGCTGCCTTCGCCGCCGGCCAGCGTCCCCGCCGGCCGAGACCTGCAGCCACCAACCGCCGGCCCGAACCGCCGCCTTCCGTCGCCCCGCTGCAATGGCCGATTTCGCGAAGCTCCTCCGCAGCCGGTATCTTCCTCGCCGCGTCCCGGGCCCCCTCCGTGCTGTGGCGTCCTCGCCGCCGTCCGCTGCAGGCGCCAGCCGCCGCCGCCGGTCCTGGTCCTCGATCCAGCGGGATCGGGAAGCACCAGCCCCGCTTGCCTGAGCGCGTCGATCCGCGGCTGGGCAGCGCCCTGGCCAGGCCAGCCTGAGCCGGCCCAGCCGGCGCCAGCCTCGGCCCGGTTCCCAGGCACCTCCGAGCAGGCCTGCCTCCTCCTCTAGATCTGGGCCAAGCCCATGGGTGAGCAGCTCCTCCCTCATGCTATCTAGCGCCTGTGCACCATGTTGTTATTTTGCGCCCCTCTTCGGCCCAATAGTTTATTAGGTATTTTCGGAATTGTAATTAAATTCTAGAAAATATGACGATATCTTTTAACCCTTAAGTCGGAATGAGGCGTATCTTATATGGTTTTGGGGTAGTTTTGCGAGTAGAACACGATTTTACAACTTGCATAATTATTTGCCGTAGTTTAACGTGCCAACGCCTAGTTTGCGTGCTGTTTCAATAGGTTACGCCCCGTATTTATTTTTCTCGCACGTCCGGATTGCTTGTATGCCGTATTAGAAATGTCCATGTTTTAGGAACCATTTTTCCATGCATTTTAGAGTAGACGTTGGTATTTTTGTGGTAGGGATTTGCCGCTAGTTTATTTTCCCGTATATAGGTTATTTTTCCCGCATTTATGTGAGGCTTTATTTTGTTGTGCAACCCCACATATTTTATATGTTTCCGGGGTAGAAAAATCAATTAGAGAAAGTTCGTAGGATTTAAACCGTTCTTCGTTTGACGGGGTTGTCAACTAGGGAGTTGTTCTTGGGTGTCTAGGCTAGCCCCTGGTATTTTTAGTTGCAATAGAAATGCATGTTTAGGTGTGTTTTGCTTGCTCTCAAGTTGCTACAAATAGTGCTGTTTTAGAGGAGCTGAAATATTTCTAAGTCTGGAATCTGTTATATTTTGTTGCTGTCTTGTATTGCTTGCATCTTGTGATCTGTAGCTCTTTTGAGGTTGGTCCAATGGAGTTAGTTGTACCCCTTGTGTTTCTCTAACATGCTGTAGATTTTCATGCCATTTGGAGTCCCGTAGCTATAGGTTTTGCTGCTGTCAATATTTCTTCAGATGGAAAACTGCACTTTCATGAAGTGTTATTTTCACTAAGTCTGAAATAGTGTGTGGGAAGCCATTTTGTGTCTTCTTTCCCTAGTGTTCCATGATGCCATGCTAGTTGTTGTGAGTTGTTGTGCTTCTTTCCCTCTTCCGGGCCATGCCTTGCTTGAGTTTATCGGAGTAGTGTAGCTCGTAGTTGTGGGGCGTAGAAAATGCTATGAGGCTGATTTTGGCAGATTGTAGTGATTTCTTGATTTGCTCGTATCTTTTGAACCGTAGCTCCGTTTTGATCGTGCCCTACATGAAACTTGCTTAGTATCTCGTGTAGTTTCATTTTGTTTTGCGGGTTGTATGTCTTGAAGTGCTCGTGCCCGTCGTTGCACACATTTTGCATTCATGCCATCATATCTTGCGGTGCTTGTATCTTTTGAACCGTAGCTCCGTTGGAGATGGTCTTTATGCGTAGGTTGCTTGAAATGACGCGTAGAATCACGTGAACTTATTTTTTTTGCTGTTTAACAACCAATTAAATGTGTTAGTTCAGATCTGGACAGAATTGTAAATTAACATGTGAGGTCGTTTCGGAGGTGCTATATGTCATTTCCGACCTCATTTAAAATGCCTAGATAGGTAGATTAATTACGCTTCACCTCTTGCCATGTTTAATCACATTTAATATTGCCGTGCATCTAATCGGGATAGAACTAAATAATTAACATGGAGTTTCGTCAATATGCAACTCGTTGCATATTGAAGTTCACTTAATGTGTAGTGTTTGTTTGTGTGAATTGTCATGCCGTGACTTGCATGTATTCAGCTGCTCATGCATCATATGTGTTGTGGATCGTGTGGTGAATTCCGTGTGTTGATTTGTGTTTCCGGTTTGCTTCGTCTCGATAGAATTCCTCAGCGTGCCGGATTGTGAGTACCCGTTCGACTACGTCGGTTCGTCTGCTTCACGGAGGCATTCTCCTTCCAACCGGGATCTCAGGCAAGATGACCATTTCCCCATATACCATTACTATCATTGCCATGCTAGTTTATCGCTTCTTTTGATTATGTCTCGTTTCCTACGACATGTTAAATGTCAGCCTCTCAACAATGCCATGATTACCTTCAACCTGTTCGACCTAGCAAACCACAGATTGGCTATGTTACCACTTGCTTATCCATGTTGTTAGCGTTGCTAGTTGCAGGTGCAGTTGCTTCCATGTGAAAACATGGGTTCCTTGTCATATCACCATATATTAATGCTATTTAAATTAATGGACCTATATACTTGGTAAAAGGTGGAAGGCTCGGCCTTTCTAGCCTGGTGTTCTGTTCCATCTTTGCACCGGTGTTTAGATTCCGGCTACCGGTGTTATGTTCCATAAATGAGCGCTCCTAACACGATCGGGGTTGTTATGGGGACCCCCTTGATAATTCGTTTTAGATTAAAGCTGGTCTGGCAGGGCCCAACTTTGGTACTACATTTGCCTAATAACTAATGAACTGCATAGGGAGTAATTAACCCGAGGAAGTTTAATCAACCCCCGGGTCAGTGCTCCTCATGAGTGTTGGTCCACCCACCTAGCAGTCGGCGGTGCCACCATGGGGCAACTCGAGGTTTGGTTCCCGTCCACTTTGCATAGACGGTGTGTCCTGAGAACGAGATACGCGGCTCCTATCGGGTTCGTCGACACACCGGGTGGCCTTGCTGGATTAGTTTTACCTTTGACGGAATATCTTGTGCATCGGGATTCTGGTGATGCTTTGGGTAATCTCAGAGTTGAGGTTTTCCACTAGGGAATCCGACGAGATCGCGAGCTTCGTGATTGAGGATTTCTATGCGGCTTGTGGTAATTTGTGATGGACTAGTTGGAGCACCCCTGCAGGGTTAAATCTTTCGGAAAGCCGTGCCCGTGGTTATGTGGCAACGTGGAAGCTTTGTTTAACACTGGTTCTAGATAACTTGATGTTAACGTAATTAAAATATGCCAACTGTGTGCATAACAGTGACTGTCTCTTTCGTGAGTTCCTTCTCCGATCGAGGACACGGTGGGGTTATGTCTGACGTAGGTAGGTGTTCAGGATCATTCGTTTGATCCTCAGTAGTCACGTCCGTTATGCGTAGATCTTCCCCCCTCTTATTTCTGGTACTCGTAAGTTAGCCACCAAATATATGCTTAGCCGCTGTTGCAACCTCACCACTTAACCATACCTCACACATTAAGCTTTGCTAGTCTTGATACCTTTGGAAATGAGATTGCTGAGTCCCCTATGGCTCACAGATTACTACAACACCAGTTGCAGGTACAGGTAAAGGTTACTTGACGTGAGCGCGTTGATTGTTCATTTGGAGTTGCTTCTTCTTCTTCTTCTTCATCGATCTAGGATGGGTCCCAGGCCGGCAGCCTCGGATAGCAAGGATGGACGTCATTCTTATTTTCTCGTTTGTTTTCGTCCGTAGTCGGATCCTGCTCTTACTCTTGATGTTTATGTAATGTACTGATGTGACTCTGATGTAGCTTGTGGCGAGTGTAAGCCAATTCTATTATATACCTCTTCTTTTAAGTACATGTACTTGTAACAATATCCATTCTTGCGACACGACGAGATGCGCTTCTATCCCTGACGAGGCTTCGTGCCAAATTGAGGATAGGGTCGCATCTTGCGTGTGACATGGTGGAAGCCCGCTAGCGTGCCTTCTGCGAGGCTCAGGAGGCCTCGTCTCCGAGAATTGCCACAGGGAGCTTTGCACCCTCAACGCCCATCTTGAAGAGCAGGCTCAGCTGAGGGCCACCCTCGGGGGTCCGCCTGCTGAGCTCTTCCGTTCCGGCCTGGGCTTCTGAGCTTCTGCCAATTCGATGGCGCTTGTAGAGGTGGAGGAGAGCCTGTAGCATGAGAGTTTGTAGGTGAGGGGCGCCATATTTCATTTGCTGAAGAATCCCTTGCCTCTCGTGAGGCGAAGCTTTAGGGGGATATCGACAGGGGGGTGGCAGAGACTCGGCGGTCCCTTCTTCTTGACTGTCGTGCGAAGCTGAGGCTCTAGGAGTCTCGCTTCCGCGAGCGCCATGACCACCTGAAAAACGAGGTCGATTCCCTCCGGAAGATATTGTATTAAGAAGTGAAACGTCGGCAGGTCGCACTGGACGCCCAGGCTACTGCCGACGATAAACTGTCTCTTCTTTACAATGAGGTGAAAGGCACAGCTTCCCTGGTTGGAGAGGCCTCCGAAGAGGTGATCCATGCTGGGGGCCTCCAGCTCGAACGCTCCTAGATGTTCCAATCCCTCGAGAGGATGGCCTCCCGGGCTTTGAGCGACATCTTTGGCGAGGGCGTCTCGGGCCCCGTGGTGCCCTACAACACCGGGTACTTGGGCTTCTTCCTCCATGTCGTGGAATTCTTTGAGGCAGGTACCGAGAAGGCTCACGCGCTTGCAAAGGAGAAGAGTCGCGACCTCTTGGGTCAAGCGGCCTCGAACTTCTTCAGCCATCTCCTTCACCTTGACCCAGACTTTGACTTTGCCGCAGTGTTGGGTCCTGTGCCACATACGATCCACACCGCCCTGGCTGAATGGGTCAAGGTCCATGTGGAAGACCTGGTGACAAGGCTTGCTCTCGAAGGCTACGGCGTGAGCTCTGGCGATGATGCATCCTCCTGATCCCCCTCCTTGTGCTCCTGACAGGGTTATCTACTCGGTTTAATAGATGTATATGGAGGGTACCTTTCAATGCGTTCTCAGAAGACGAGGCGTGCACAATGCTTTCCTCCTGGCAGCGGCTGCTGCCAGCCCCGAGTTGTCCCGACGCTGATGGTCTTTCCCACAAGTATGGCTCCGTTCATGGCGCTTCCTCCCTGCTTGTGGGGCATTTTGAGGACCATTTCGGCACTATGTGTGTGCAGGTCACTGTCCCGCATATTTCTTTGCCACCGCGAGGCGCAACCCGTTACCAAGGCTGTTCCTCACGGAGCAAAGCCCCGACGCCCCGGGTGACGACCTCGGCGGCCGAGTGGCCTTGCAACTGGTAAGGCTCCTGAGGCACGTTGCTCAGGAGTCCCCCATGACAGACAAACAGCTCTACGTCGATTGGTCCTAGTCCAGTAGATTTCGCTGTCGTCGCGAGGCGCGACCCGTTCAAGGTCGTTCCTCACGAGACAAGGCCCTGACACCCCTGACACCGATTATCGGCGTTCTCGGAATGGGGGAACCCAGACCTGCTTGCCTGCGGCCTATTGTTGGCCCACTTCATCGACCGTAAACCTGAGGCACTAAAGGCAAGGTCCTCGCGAGGGGCCAAGCCTCGTAAGGAGGAACAACATCAAAATACATATGGGGGCCTCGTCAGGGCCCCTCCGAAGCGGCCGATATTCTGAGGCAAGGCCCAGCCTCGAGAGTCAAGGATGATGCAGCGCAAGGACACACGAGCAGCAGACAGCAGGGCGAAGGAGTATCCCCTTTAGTGCAAAGTGGGCAAGGACGTACCAGGGTTCCAAAGGCATCTTTCAAAGGTTTCGTGCAACAAGGCCGTTGCCACCCACCAGCAGGACAAACATCATCCCCGGACCCGTTCCTGCAGTGCGGACAGCCACTTTGCAGGCGATGACCACCTTTGAGCAGGGGAGCATGTTCCCGTGTTCCCCTTCAAAATTGTCCATTGTGGGACCCCTACTTGCCGAACCGATAAGGGAAGAGGATCGGGGCCGCCATTATAAATACATGATAGGTTGCTTCATAGAAATGGGGCCGACCCAAAACCATTCATTCACCCATGTTCACACCACTAAGGCCACCTAACCTCAGGAGGCCAAAGAATACTGTACTAGTTCATCCATCAGCCCCCATGAGAGGCCATCCACCAAAACAGGAGTAGGTTTTTACGCTTCGCAGCGGCCCGAACCTGGGTAAGCTATTATGTTTCGTGTTTCCCTCACCAACGAGTGAGTTCTTTGTCGTTCCCACAGAGTACTGTGCTAGGCGAGGTTAGGCCGTGAGATATATTCGTACACGCCCCTGAGTTCGAATCTTTAGGGTTTCGCGTATTCCAAAATCTGACATTTTGCGCGCCAGGTAGGGTTCGTGTCGAGGTCTATCCGAGGGCTTGGCTCGTTGAAGCTGATCACACCCATGGTGGGGGAACGAAGCATCCGCACGGAGAGGTGGGTCGCTTGCGTGGCACGGACGGCGCAGGCTAGCCAAGATGACCAGCGACGCACCGCCACCCCGAGGGCCGGCGTCCATGCTGGACATGCTTCCAACGGGCGCCGGGGGCTACCACCTTCACCGACCACATGGTGTCCCCCCGTCGCCTCGGCCCTTCCACACATCTAGGCAGGGCCTTCCCCCATCCGATTCTGTCTAGATCCGACGCACAGGCATGTCGTGCTCCTGGTGGCACACAAGCTCAAGCGGCAGTGCACCGCCAGCCGCCACCGCGTCGGTGCCCACGAGCGCAATCTCGGGCGCGACGCCGCCGGTGAAACCCAGGCTCACCCCCATGCGAGCCCCGCTTGTTGGCCCGCATCGCCAGGGGTTGCAATGGGAGTACTGTGCGGGCGCGCCCTGAACATCCACCCATGCCCTCCCTTGGTGGAGATTCGACGGGAGCTGATGTAGGCAGAAGATTTGGCCTCGTTGGGATGGCGTCATCCAGCATTCCCGGCTGGCTTCACGGAACGAGGAGGAAGTACCGGAGGCCCAACTACATCAACCCTTGGAG
Source organism: Hordeum vulgare subsp. vulgare (assembly GCF_904849725.1). NCBI lineage: Eukaryota > Viridiplantae > Streptophyta > Magnoliopsida > Poales > Poaceae > Hordeum > Hordeum vulgare. The sequence continues at coordinate 278,773,101 of NC_058520.1, forward strand.
GCACACACAGTCCGACGACAACCGCATCGGTGCACCTTCGGGCTATGGAGGAAGCAACATAGGCCATCACTACAGCAAGAGGCACGCGCGCGACCTCGCTGGCAACCCCCGTGCGAACAGGTATGAACAGCACCGCAGGGGTGGCCCGCGGGGGTGCCTTCGCGAGGACACCCAGCCCGGGTGTTCTCGCAGGGCACACTTGTTGGTCGGGAGCTGTTTCGGGCAGACATTTGAGTCTGGGCACCGGGGACCTCTCGCATTGGACAAGGTGGACGCACCCTCGTGCCTAGGTCGAGGGGCCCCAGCCTGGGGACCGAGGGTGGAACATACACCCATGTTCCCGGGCCAGACGATCCAAACCTGGAGGCCGGGGTGGTGTATCCGCCGCTGCCCCAGGGCGCGCGACGCCCGCCTGGGGACTAAGGGTGGAAAACACGCCCATGTCACCAGTGCGGCCTTCGTGCGGTTGCCAGCAGGTGTTCCGGTACCCGACGTTGCCCTTAGGCAGGGCTAGCCCGCCCTTGGGGCATGGCCCAGGGTACCAACATGGGAACCTGGGGAGTCTTGGCAAGGCACGTTGGGGCAGCGCCCGAGGGACTCAAGATCTACCATCTGGGCGAGCTTTCCGTTCAATTAGCGCTGAGGGATCCTCCGACGCTCGAGGGCTCGCTTAGGACGGACCACGCCATGCCGCTACGAGCCCGGGGACTACTAGCGGGGCACGCGCCTTTGAGGCATGGGGCTCCTGAAGCGTCCCTGGGACCTGCATCAACCTGTAACACCTCTGTACCACCCCCACACCGCTTAAGCACCGCCTCTGCATTGACCCTGCTTCGTCCTTCAATTCTTCTAGAACCAACTCCATCCAATGACACTCTCACGTAATAAAGAGCCGAGGGTATATAAACCCAGCCCCCCCACCCCCGTCGCCGAGGACACGGAAGGGGTCCACACCATGCCTAGTGGAGAAGAAGGAGGCAATCAACACAATCCACAAGTGACATCCGGAATCAGGCACCTACTACCCCGGGGGTAGGTACACTCGTGAGGCCAAAGTATCCTCGCGACCTCCCACATACATCCCGACCGTGACACTCTCACGTAATAATGAGCTGAGGCTGCATACGCCCAGAGCCCACCGAGGACGCGGAAGGGGTCCACCCCACGCCTAGTGGAAGCCCGATGCTCAGCGCTGGGGGGAGACAGAGGCGGTGAATAGCTAGGGTGTCGGACGCGGCTGTTTTCTCGTTCCTTCCTAGCGTTCTAAGTTGCGGCCCACCAGGGCCTCCCTTTTTGTATTTTGAGCTATCGAAGGCTCGGAGGCTTCTTTGCTTAATGTTTTGAAAAGAAAAGAATGGTGGGAATTTCTTCTTTGTGTTCTCTCGTTTTAAAGAACTCGCGTTCTCTTTCTCCCTTTGTTCTGATTGGTGTTTCGTGTGAACCTCGAGAGACCCCCTGGCCACCCGAGGCAACCGCAAAATGGGGCGGAGTGGGGAATCACTCGAGCATCAAAGGGGGTTCCTGAGCATCGAGCATCAGGAGTCTTACCGGTCAAAAGGCAACTCGCCACCCCTGGTGTTGTCCAGGGGCTTAGGTTGATGCTAGGAGTGGCGGGGCCCCGCCTCGTGAAGTGCGTCAAACCTAACGGTGATGGGGAAATGTGTAGGACTGGACTTGTCGATGTAGAGCAGTTTGAGTGTCAAGGGGGACTCTTGAGCAAGATGCCTCCGGATCCCTACCGGTCGCAAGGCCACTCGGCCACCTAAGTGCCACCCATGTGGCACCCAGGGCGTCGGGGCTATGCCCCGTTGGGACAACCTTGGTAACGGGTTGTGCCTCATGACGACAGGGAAATGTGCGGGACTGGGACCTACAGACACAGAGTGCCGAAAGGGTCCTATAACCGCCCCACAAGCAGGGAGGAGGTGCCACGAACGAAGCCACGCTCGCGGGCTACACTATCAGCGTTGCGACAATGCGGGCTGGCAGCAGCCACGACCAGAAGGGAAGCATCATGCAGACCTCGTCTTCAGGGAACGCGTTAAAAGGTACCCACCAGACACATCAAAGTTGTTGTTAAACTTAGTACATAACCCTACCAGGAGGGCAAGGTGCAGATCAGGAGGATGCATCGTCGCCATAGTCGACGCCGTGGTCTTTGGGAGCAAGCCTTTTCACCAGGTCTTCCACATGAACCTCGACCCATTTGGACAGGGCGGCGCGGATCGTCTCTGGCACCGGATCCAACACCGTGCCGAAGTCAAAGTACGGGTCGAGGCGAAGGAGGTGGCTGAAGATGTCCGAGGCCGCTTGATCCAAGAGGTCACGACTCTTCTCCTCCGCAAACGCGAGGGCCTTCCCGGCACCCGCCTCAAGACGCTCCATGACGCGGTAGAAGAAGCTCAAGTACCTATCATCATCGGGGACCAAGGGACTCGAGACACTCTCACCGCAGATGTCGCTCAGATCACGGGAGGCATTGTTCTCGAGGGATTGGAACATCTGTGAGCGTTCAAGATGGAGGCTGCGAGCACGGACCGCTTCTTCGGAGGCCTCTCCAACCAAGGAAGACCGCTTCTTACCGTGGGCAGTGGCCAGGGTGTCCAGCACGACCTTTCAATGTTTCACCTCCTGATCCAAACTCCTCTGGAGGGCATTGACCCCGTTTTGCAGGTGACTGCGGCACTCGAGGAAGCGGGACTCGTCGAGCCTCAACTTCGCACAGTAGTCGATAAGAAGGGAGCGATGAGCCTCCACCACCCCTCTGACTATCACCTCCTGGAGTTTCGCTTCATGAGAGGCAAGCGATTCCTCAGCCACCGACACCTGGCGCTCCCTCATCTCCAGACGCTCCTGCTCCTGGTTCTACTCCACCTCTACAATCACCAGCGAATCGGCGGACGCTCGAGAACCCGCGCCGGCGAGGAAGGACTCCGCCGGTGGACCCCCTAGGATGGCCCTCAGTGGGGCTTGCTCTTCAAGATCGGCGATGAGGACGGAAAGCTGCATGTGGCGATCTTCGGAGGCCGTGCATCGACAATCCGCCTCCTCAGCCTCGAAGAGAGCGCACTCGCGGGCTTCTACTACAGCAGCAAGGGACACCTCTGTCTCTGCACGGGCACGCTCCCGCAGCAGATGGCCAAGGTTCACGGCGACTTCAAACTGGCGCTATCCTCACTCCAGGTGCCGGCGCTCACTTTCCCGATGGACTTTGTGACAGAAAAGCCCCGCCCCCACGCATTTAAGTGCAACCGCCGCGGTACGGGAGCAAGCACCACGGCACGGCATGCGAACTCACGACAGGCTCCAGTTCCCAACAAGAGTCCTTACCTTCTGCGCGGTAAACGGGAGAGGCATGCGGGGAGCCTCCCGGGATGCAAGGGAAGAAACCGCAGGATGCTCGGTCATCTCAGGGGCAGGCAGCACCGACCCGCCTCCTCCATCGCCAGTGGGAAGCATGCGGAACAAAGGCTCAGAAGGAAGACGCTGAAGGAAAGGACAAAGGAGGGTACGGATGCTTACTTATCTATGGCGATCCACCTCTTCTTCGTCGGAGCCCACCATGTTCGGGATCGCCCTCCCTCAGGCAACCTCCTTTTCTGGGCGGCGTGGGTGGCCTGTCGAGGGGCTCAGCGGCCCTCGGCTGAAGCCCGAGTGCGGGGACGACAATCTCCACAGTCGACCGGTCGCCACCGCCGACCCTGGCTTGACCGGGAGCAAGGGCCGGGGGAGGAGTCGGTGATGCATGGCCCACTCCGGTTGCGGGGGGCACGACCAGCGTTCCCATGGGCCTGAACCCCAAGGGCCGACCCCCCCCCCCCACCGGGGCCACCTCCTTCCTATGGAGGAACCCCCACTCATCGAAGAGGGGCATCTCCGCGACGAGAGCTTCCGGGGCCTTGAAGTTATATAGTGGGAGGCCATTCTGGGGAAGCTCGTCGGGATTGCCACCAGTTAGCCAGCAAAGCAGCACACACAAGACGTCGGAGGAAAGAGGCATGATTTGTATCCTCATTGGGTCTCGAGGTCTTGTATTGGCCCACATTGGACGGGAGTTTCTGCGCAGAGAAGACGGGTCCCCCGTTTAAAAGGCTTGGCCGACAGGCGTATAGGGCCCGCAATGCTTCAAGCCGACCTCGAGGCTTTGCCGAGAAGCCAACCCATGAGCGCCTTGGGCCCGGGGACTACTGTCGGCATTCTGTGAATGGGGCTACCGAGACATGTCTGCGTGCGGCCTAGGGCTGGCACTTTCATCAAGCAAACCAATGGGCCCGGCACCACTCAAGGCAAGGCCCTCGTGGGGGGCCATGCCCCATGAGGAGGAACAGCGTCAAGACCAGTAGGGGGCCTCCTCAGGGGGGCCTCCTCAGGACCCCTCCAGAGCGGCTGATATTCCGAGGTGAGGCCCGACCTCAGGAATCGAGCATAACGCAAGGGAAGGACATGCGATATGCAGACAACAGGATGGAGCAGTTTCCCCTTTGGTGCAAAAGGGGCAAGGACGTACTAGGGTTCCAACGGCATCTTCCAAAGGTTTCCCTTCTACTGCAACAAGTCTGTCACCGCCCGCCACCATGACAAACGTCATCCCCGGGCCCGTCCCTGCAGCGCGGGCAGCCACTTTGCAGGCGAAGACCACCTTTGGACAGAGGAGCATGTTCCCCTATTCCCCTTCAAAATTGGCTGCTGTGGGATCCCTTGCCGCCAAAACGATAAGGGAAGAGGGACGGGGCCGCCATTATAAATAGAGGACAGCTTGCTTCGTATAAAGCGGGCGGACCCAAAACCATTCATGCACCCATCTTCACACCATTAAGGCCACCTAACCTCAGGAGTTGGAAGACGCCCCTGAGTTCGAATCTTTAGGGTTTTGCAAAGCCCGAAATCCAACACAGACCGAATGTGCCTAGACGACACCAGGGTGTCCAAGTGGCTTTGTGACCGGTAAGACTCCTGAGGTGTGCCTCAGGGGTCCCCTTTGACGCTCAAGAGATTCCCCATTCTACCCGTCTTGTGGTTCCATCGGGAGGCCCGGCGGTCTCCCGTGGTTTCCACGAAACACAAATCAAAACAAAGGGAGAAAGAGGAGTCGAGTTTTGTAAAACAAGAGAAACATAGAGAAGAAATCCCCGCCCTTGTTTTGTTTTCAAAACAATAACCAAAGAGATCATCGAGACTTTGATAGCTCAAAATACAAAAGCGGAGGCCCTTGAGGGTCACAACTTGTAATGCGAGAAAAGAACGAGAAAACGGCCGCGTCCGATACCTAAGCTATTCATCACCTTCGTCTCCCCCCAATGCGGAGCATAGGGCTGCCACTAGGCGTGGGATGGACTCCTCCGCGTCCTTGGGGGGCCCTGGGCGTATAAAGCCTCGGCCTGTTATTACGTGAGAGTGTCACGGTGGGGGTGTATCTGGGAGGTCGCGAGGATGCTTTGTTCTCGTGAGTGTCCCTACCCCCGAGGCATAGGCGCCTGATTCCAGAAGTCATTGATGGACTATGTTGATTGCCTCCGTCTTCTCCCCAGCGTGGAGTGTAGGGCTGCCACTAGGCGTGGGATGGACCCCTCAGCGTCCTCTGGGTGCCTGGGGCATATACAGCCTTAGCTCGTTATTATGTGAAAGTGTCACGGGATGAAGTAGGTTCCGAAAGGATTAAAGGACGATGTAGAGGCATCATGGATCGATGTAGGTCCCGGGGATGCTTCTGGAGCCCCATGCCTCACATGCACGTGCTCCACTCATGGTCCCTGGGCTCGTAGCGGCGTGGCGTGGTCCTCCCTAAGCGAGCCCTCGAGCGTGCGAGGAGCCCCCAGCGCTCGCTGGTCGGAGAGCTCGCCCACACGGTAGGTCCTGAGTCCCTGGGGCGTTGCCCCAACGCACCTCACTGGGCCCCTAGGTTCCAACGTTGGTACCTTGGGCCATGCCCCCAGGCCGGGCTAGCCCAACCTAAGGGCAACGGCGGGTATCCGAACACCCGCTGGCGATCGAACGAAGCCCGCACTGGCAACATGCGCGTGTGTTCTACCCTCAGTCCCGAGGCAGGCGTTGCACGCCCCGGAGGCAGGGGCGGATGTACCACCCCTGGCCTTAAGGTTAGGATCGTCTGGCCCGAGAACATGGGCGTGTGCTCCACCCTCCGTTCCTAGGATGGGGCCTCTCGCCCTGGATGCATGGGTGCATCCACCCCGTCCTAGGCGAGAGGTCCCCGGTCCCCACACCCAGACATCTTCCTGAAGTAGCTCCCTGCCAGCAGGTTTGCCCCGCGGGGACACCCGCGCTCGGAGTCCCCGCGGAGCCACCCCCGAGGTGTTGTTCATACTTGTTTGCATGGGGGATGCCCTCGGGGTCACGCGCGTGCCTCCTGCTGCAGCGGTAGTCCGCGCTGCTTTCTCCGTAGCCTAGCTGTGTGTCGACGCAGTCATCTTCGAACTCCACGCGCCTCGAGGGGTTGATGTAGTCCGGCCTTCGGTACTCCCTCCTTGTTCCGTGAAGCACGCTGGGGGACGCTGGACGACACCTCCCTAGCGTGGCCAAATATCGTGTCTCCAGGAGCTCCTGCCGGACCCCCAGTGGGGGAAGGCCTGGGTGGGTTTTTGGGATGTGCCCGCGTGGTTCCCCCGTTGTAGTCTCGCGGTGCGGGCTGACAATAGCGGATCCCACGGGGGGGCGCTTGGGTCTCGCAGTTGACATCGCGCCCAAGAACGCGCCTGTGCCCGCCGACGCGGCGGTGGCGGGCGGCGTGTTAGCGCTTGAGCTCATGTTTGTGCGTCGGGTGGTGACAGACACGAAAGGGGGGTCGAACAGCCTGGACGCATGGAAGGGTTGGGGCAACGGGGGGATGTCGTGTGGTTGTTGAAGGCGGCATCCCCCGACGCTGGTTGGAAGCCCGTCCGACGTGAACGTGAGCCGACGGGGTGGCGGAGTGTTGCAGGCCGTTCCGGCCCGCCTCTCCGCACGGACTCGTCGTCCCCCTACCATGAGTGTGACCAGCTTCTGCGAGTCGAGCCCTGGGAGGGACCTTGACACACACCCTAGATGGTGCGCCAAGTGTCGGATTTCGCGTTCCGCAAAACCCTATAAATTCAAACTCAGGGGCGTGTACGAAGATCTCTCGCCGGCTCGCCTCACCTAACTCGCTACTCATCAGGGATGGCAAGGAGCTCACCCCATGGTGAGGAAGACACAGAACACGGCAGTTTACCCAGGATCGGGCCGCTGGGAAGCGTAATACCCTACTCCTGATTTGGCAGATTGCCTCTCCTGGAGGTTGGTGGATGTACTAGTACAGAGTTTGGGAGCCTCCGGAGGCTGGGTGGCCTTTGTGTGGTACCAGTGGGTGAATGAATGAATCGGACCACCCCTATGAAGTAACCTACTCTATATATAGTGGTGGCCCTGGTCCTCTTCCCTTATTGTTTAAGCTGAAAGGGATCCCACAACGGCAAATTTTGAAGGGGAACAGGGGAACATGCTCCCCTGCCGAAAGATGGTCTTCGTGTGCAAAGTGGCTGCCAAAGCTGCAGGGACGGGTCGAGGGAGGACATTTGTCCTGTTGGTGGGCGGCGACGGCCTTGTTGGACTAGAAAGGAAACCTTTGAAAGGTGCCTTGGGAACCCCGATACGTCTTTGCCACCTTTGCAATAAAGGGGAAACTGCTCCGCACTGCTGTCTGCTACTCACCTTTCCTTCCACAGCGTCATCCTTGATTCCCGAGGCCGGCCTTGGCTCGGAATATCTGCCGCTCCGGAGGGGCCCTGACTAGCCCCCTTACGGGTCTTGATGTTGTTCGTCCTCGCGAGGCTTGGACCCTCACGAGGACCTTGCCTTGAGTGGTGTCGGGCCTATTGGTTTTCAGTCGATGAAGTGGGCCAACTCTGGGCCGCACGCAGGCAGGTCTGGGTACCACCATTCCTAGAACAAGGACACACACGAAGCCCTTGGCGCCCCTCTCTCTCCCTAGATTGTTTTCTCCTCTGTTTGCTGTTTCAGTAGCACTAGGCGTAGCCCTGCCGGTATAGCACCACCACAACCTCCACCACATTGTCGTGTTGCCGGAGAACTCATCTACTACTCTGCCCTCACTTGCTTGATCGAGGAGGCAGAGACGTTATCGAGTTGTACATGTGCTGAACGTGGAGGTGTCGTCCATTCAGCGCTTGATCGGGAGTTCATGGGACGGATCGTGATTGGATCGCGAAGACGTACCACTACATCAACAATGTTTCTTAGCGCTCTCCGCTTACCGATCTACAAGGGTATGTGGATGCGATCTCCCCTCTCATAGATGATCATCACCATGGATAGGTCTTGCATTCGCCTATGATTTTTTTGTTTCCAATGCAACGTTCCCCAACAGCTGGAAGGTGTGGCCATAGTACTCCATCTTCGCCTCACTTCGAGAGTGCTCTAGAAGTCTAGATTTAGATGAAGAAGATAAGGGGCCCGATGCACATGTATGTGTGGAGAATATGTGGAGGGGTGGGTGGTTTAAATATGTCGGGGAACATCGCATAGGAAACAAAACATTTCCTATGCTCACCAAGATCAGTCTATGGAGATCAACAACTCCGAGAGGGAGAGTGCATATACATACCCTTGTAGATTGCTAAGAGGAAGCATTGAGAAACGTGGTTGATGTAGTCGAATGTCTTCATGATCCGATCATGATCTGTCCCGCGATCCAATCACGAATGTCCCGATCAAGTGCCGAACGGACGGCACCTTCGCGTTCAGCACACATACATCTCGATGATGCCTTTACCACCTCGACCCAGCGAGCATGGGTGAAGTAGTAGTTAAGTTCTCCGACAAAACGAGGTCTGCTGGCGACCGTGGTGGTACTATTTCGGCAGGGCTATACCGAGCACTACGGAAACCGCAAACGGAGGAGAAAACAATCTAGGAAGAGAGAGGGACACCAAGGTGTCGGTGCACTAAAGACTGGGGTCTCTAGTGCCCCAGACATGTGCACGGGCGCAAAGGGCCCCTATCGGCAGGGCATGGCAGGACCCAGACAAGATGCATCCCCCAAGACAATGAAGGCCTCGGCAAGCCTGCCTTGCCGAGAAGATGACCAAGGACACGCTCATTTGGTGGGCGTGATGAGCTCATCAAGTACAAGATCTCGGCAAGCCTCCCTTGCCGGGATGATGTCAGAAGCCCTCGGCAAGCTTCTTTGCCGGGACAAAGACCCAAGGACCCGACAAGCTCCGTTACCAGGATGACGGGGCTAGGCACTTGAGGGCGACCACCCTTGCCAGAGTGCCACCGCCCCCCCCCCCCCCCAAGTTCCACCCCATTCTGCATGCGCCAGCGCAGCGTCCAAGTGTCGAAACACCTGGATACGTGTCTCCACGAGCACATTGCTGACAAGGACAAGACGTGCATTTAATGCACATAACAACGGTAGATGGATAAGCACCGTTCTAGGTTCACTGTAACTTCTCGTGAACCTACCACCGAGCACTGTAGGTGACCCCTTTGCCTATAAAAGGAGGCCCTTAGCTCATTTAAAGGAGCTTAGACTCTTTGGACATTGGCCCAGAAGAAGGTTGTCAAAAGTCACTGTAACAATCGACAACGAAACACTTAATACAACCAGACAAGCAGGACGTGGGGTTCTACGCGTGAGCGGCCCAAACCTGGGTAAAAAGGCTTGTTGGGTGTTGTTCTTTAGCTCTGCTCTTGACGTCACCTTTCCCTACCCTATGATCACAAGGTTTTCACATTGATTCCCATAGGTGTCGACGGGGCCGATGCGTAGCTCGGGGCCGACGCGTAGCTGTCGAGGGCGTGCTTGGGCACTTCAGAGAGGCCTCTGTGCATACTCCAGCAGACGCACCTCCGTGGAGTGATGCATAGTCATTGAGGATGCGCCACACGGTCCCGAAGCCCCGGCATGCACTCCAGTGCGAGCGTTGCGCCCCTGAGAGCGTCACGTGGTCGCCCAAGGACGCGCTCGGGGGCTCTGCAATCACAACCTAGCAAGAGAAAGGCAAAGAGGTTACACCATGGCCATCTTTACCTCCAAGCGACGGTCGCGGACCCTCGGCAAGAAGACCTTGGAGGAAAAGGCCGATAAGAGCGGTGATTCCCTGCTTGCCAAGGGCTCCGACGCGAGTATTTAAGTTTTTAAGTTTGAGATTCAGATCTGATGTAGATAGATTCTATGCTTCCCCATTGAAAGCTTCCAATTTTGTGTGTGGAGTTTGTGCATACTAGGACCTTTCCAAAGATCAGTGCACCTTGTCTTTGTTTCGAACTCGTTCAAACGACATGAATGGCCATAGAGCGCCTTCAAACAGTTGCGAACCTGATCAACAGAGCAAGCGGCTATGTAGCACCCGATTTCGTCTCAATCTGCACTTGGCGATTTCCATGGTTGCGCTGAACGCGACAAGGAGCTGTGCCGGTAGTTGCCGACAAGCTCCCAGATTATGCAAAGGCAAATCATACAAAGAACGAAATCGGAAAAAGGGGAAAACAGTCTTTTCATTCATTTGAATGGATACTTTTGACTCCACTTACAAAGCTTTGTTATCTAACCTAAAGACTCTCTCTATTGATGAGGATAAACCTATGCGAAGGAATTGGAGTTCATGAAGACAAGGCGAGGAAAGGCCCGAGGTACATCCATGCTGGCTCCCCTAGCGTTGTACCGACGGAAGCGGGTTTGGTCTCGTCAAGCTACGAGAAGGGGGCGATGGATCCGGTTGAGATCCCCCTTCCGAGGCAACGGAGGGGAGTGATCGGGCCGTGTCAGCGTAGAAAGAACTGAGTCTCGGCCGGAGGAATCACCGTCACCGCCACCGCCCGGCACCGTCACCGTCGCTGTCCCCCTCATTGCTGTCGCTCGAAGCGGAACTCTTAATGCCGCTCGATCGACCTTCACAACAGTCGAGAAGCACCCGTGGGGGCCCCTAAAGCAACATGGAGGACCGCCTCAGGACCAAGCTCCGGGGAACGCGGAGGCATTGGAGTAGCGCTCCGCCTCCCCCGACCACGACCTCCATGACGACCGCGACCCCTCACCCTTCCTCCTCCGCGGGCGCTCGGGCCGTCTTCCGTCGCGGCACCCCCAGAAGGTGTGGCATGATCCGAACGGGATCCTCTCACCGCCCTGGCGGCCGATGGTGGCCGACCCCGTCCCCCGACCATGGTTAGGGTCGATTGCCACACGTAGAGAGAAGAAGATACTGAAGACCAAGGTTGAGAAGTTGGTGGATTCAGAAGGAGTTGGGTGAGCTAATCCCCTCGCAAACCCTCCCAATTTATAGGACGGGGCTCGGGGGCTAGCCTCCCTTGCTCCAAAAGCCACCACCACTCAAGCCCAATCACTCGAGTTCACGGGCGAACATAGAACTGCCCTGCTGCACCAATACATGCATAGGCGGGCGCAGCCACTACTGTGCCTTTCAAGTCCACGTCTGCCACCTGTCCATTCATAACTGCGCATGCCACACGCGTGGCAGAGGCGTTTCAGGAGGTGCAGAGGCCACTCCGTGCACGACCTCCCACTTCGTGCATCCCGTGCGCGACGTGGGGAAATGCAACCGCTAGCAGATCTAGCCATGAAAGCCCGTGCACCTCTTTGGGCCTGGCCCAACAATGCTTTGCATGCGTGTGTTGCCCAGGCCCGGGGGATCCTATCGGTACACTAAAGACTAGGGTCCCTACTGCCCCAGACTTGTGCACGGGCGCAAAGGGCCCCTGTCGGAAGGGCATGGCAGGAACCAAACAAGATGCATTCCCAAGACAATGAAGGCATCGGCAAGCCTGCCTTGCCGGGAAGATGACCAAGGCCACGCCCATTTGGTGGGCATGATGAGCTCATCAAGTACAATACCTCGGCAAGCCTCCCTTGCCGGGATGATGACCGAAGCCCCGTACAAGCTTCCTTGCCGGGACGAAGACCCAAGGCCCCGACAATCTCCCTTGCCGGAATGACGGGGCTAGGCACTGCATGGCGACTGCCCCTGCTATAGTGCCACCGCCGACACCCCAAGTTCCAGCGCATTCCACATGCGCCAGCGCTGCGTCCAAGTGATGAAACACCTAGATATGTGTCTCCACCAACACATTGCTGACAAGGACAAGACATGCATTTAATGCACCTGACAGCGGTAGGTGGATAAGCACCGCTCTAGGTTCACTGTAACTTCTCGGGAACCTACCACCGAGCACTGTATGTGACCCATTTGCCTATAAAAGGAGGCCCATAACTCATTTACACGAGGTTAGACTCTTTGGACATTGGCCCAAAAGAAGGTTACTAACAGTCACTGTAACAATCGACAACGAAAGACTTAATACAACCAGACAAGCAGGACATAGGGTTTTACGCATTTGCGTCCCGAACCCGAGTAAAAAGGCTTGCCGGGTGCTGATCGTTAACTCTCCTCTTGACGTCACCTTTCCACGCCCTATGATCACAAGGGTTTCACGTTGATTCCCATAGGTGTCGACGTACCATCACTGACACAAGGGCCTGGTGTGTCCTCTTGGTGCAGCCCCTGCCCTCTATATATACGTGGAGGGGCATGGGGAACAACCCCTCCAAGAGCTAGGGCAGAGTCAAGGTCGGAGGAGGTGGAATCCTAGTCGTCCTCCTATCCTTCCATAGAAAGGTGGACTTTCCACATTGCCCAAATGCATGGGCCTTGAGGGAGTTATGCGCCTGGCCCAATAATAATATGGCTCCTCCCCTCAGTCCACGCAAACCCTTGGGATGTGGTGGAAACCCTGGTGGACTTTCGCTCTGTAAGTTTCTGCTCTGTAAGTTTCCGGAAACTTCTACAAGGTTCCTGGTACAATACCGGAAAAACCTGAAACTTTTCACGTAATGGCTTACCATATATAAATATTTACCTCCGGATCATTCGGAGCTCCTCATGATATCCGGGATCTCATCCGAGAATCCTAACAAAATTCGTTCACCAACACAATAACTCAACCATGTCCATATCATCACCGAATATTAAGTGTGCAGACCCTGCGGGTTAGAGAAATATGTAGACATGACCGAGAAACCTCTATGAGTAATAACCAATAGTGGGACCTTGATCCCTATATTGGTTCCCACACATTCTACGAAGATCTATATTAGTTGAACCAACGATGTCAAGGATTCAATTAATCCCCTATGCAATTCCCTTTGTTTATCGGTATATTACTTGCCCGAGATTCGATCATCGGTATCTCCATACCTAGTTCAATGTCGTTACCGACAAGTCTCTTTAATTGTTTTGGAATACAAGATCCCATGACCAACTACTTAGGCACATTGCTTGCAAGCTTATTGTGATGTTTTGTTACCGAGTTGGCCCCAAGATACCTCTCCGTCATACAGAGTGACAAATCCTAATCTTGATCCATGCCAACACGACACACACCCTCAAAGATACATGTAGAGCATCTTTACAGCCACCCAGTTATATCTTGATGTTTGATACACACAAGGCAGGTGAGTTGCATGACCGCATGGTCATAGCAAGAGATGCAGAAAGCAATAGTAGTAAACTGGATACGATTGACATGGTCATAGGAACACTATGCTTAAGGTTTGGGTCTTGGCCATCACATCATTCCCCTAATGATGTGATCCCGTTATCAAATGACAACTCACATCTATGGCTAGGAATCCTTAGCCATCTTTGATGAACGATCTAGTCCACTAGGGGCTCACTAGGGACACAATGTTGTCTATGTATCCACACATGTACTTGAGTTTCCAATCAATTCAATTATAGCATGGATAATAAGCGATTATCATGAACAAGGAAATACGATAATAAATATTTTATTATTTCCTCTAGGGCATATTTCCAATAGTCTCCCAGTTGCACTGGAGTAAGTAATCTAGTTCACGTCACGATGTGATTAACACCCAATTAATTCCTGGGTTTGGTCATGTTTTGCTTGTGAGAGAGATTTTAGTCAACGGGTATGCAACATTCAGATCCGTGTGTACTTTACAAATCTCTATGTCATATTGTAGATGCAACTACCACACTCCACTTGGAACTATTCCAAATGATGGCTCCACTATACGAATCCGGTTTGCTACTCAGAGTGATACGGATTGGTGTCAAAGCTTGAATTGACGTAACTCTTTACGATGAACTCTTTTAGCACCTCCATAATCGAGAAACATTTCCTTAGTCCTATAGTTACTAAGGATTATTTTGACCGCTGTCTAGTGATCTACTCCTGGATCACTCCTGTACCAGTTGACAGACTCATGGCAAGGCACACATCAGGTGCGGTGTACAACATGGCATACTATAAAGCCTATGACTAAGGCATAGGGGACGACCTTCGTCCTTTCTTTCTCTTATACCATGGTCGGGTTTGAGTCTTACTCAAACTCGTACCTTAAAATACAGTCAAGAAATCCTTCTTTAACAGATCCATTTTGAATTCCATCAAAATCTTTTCAAGGTATGTCTTTATTGAAAGTTTTATCAAGCGTCCCGATCTATCTCTATAGATCTCGATGCTCAATATTTTGAGTAGTTTTATCCAGGTTTTCCATCGAAAACCTCCTTTCAAAGAATACTTTATATTTTCCATAAATTCTACATCATTTCTGATCAACAATATGTCAACCACAAATACTTATCAGAAATTCTATAGTGCTCCCACTCACTTTCTTGTAAATACAAGTTTCTTCATTAACTCTGTACAAATCAAAAGCTTTGACCACTCATAAAAGCACTTATTCCAAATCCCATATGCTTGCATGAGCCCATAAATGGATCAACGGAGCTCTCATCCCTTTTAGCATCCTTAGGATCGATAAAACCTTCTAGTTGTATCACATACAACCTTTCCTCAAGGAAACCGTTAAGGAAACAATGTTTTGACATCCATCTGCCAGATTTCATAATTGAAAAGTACAACAAGTGCTAACATAATTCCAACAAACTTTAGCATCGCTATGGGTGACAAAGTATCATGATAATCAACTCCATGAACTTGTCGGAAAGCTCTTTGCGACAAGTTGAGCTTTTTGAATGGTGACACTTACCATCATCGTGTGTCTTCCGTTTAAAGATCCATTTGTACTTAACAGCCTTACGACCATCAAGTAGTTCTTCCAAAGTCCACACTTTGTTTTCATACATGGATCCTATATCGTATTTCATGGCCTCCAGCCATTTTTTGAAATCCGGGCTCACCATCTCTTCTCGATAGCTCACCATCTCTTCTCGCTAGCTCGTAGGTTCATTGTTGTCCAACAACATGATCTCCAAGACATGATTATGGTACCACTCTAGGGCATATTTCCAACAAAATAAGGGTGGACATGGACAACACATTTGCTACTTTCGAACGAGGCACATCGATAGGTATGCTCTAGACTTTAATTGCCACGTTGAATCAATCGGAGCAGATCAAAAAGGCTGAAACACCGTGGCGTGCGAGAAGAGACGAACTAGAAGCAATGACCGTCGCTGCGTCCGTGGCGGCTCACATGGAAAAAGCGACTCTATCATCGCATCGTGGCTGCGCACATCGGCGCATGCAGTCATGACTAGCTAGGTACGTGGTACATGCATAGTAGGCTTCTTTTGTGGCGGCGCACGCACGCGTTTCATGCTATGGCCCAACACTCCAAGGAAAAACGACCCAACGTTCGAACATCGCTACCGACCAACGCGGCCCCACTAGTCAGGTCCAACGGGCGTCAGAGTCCAACGCACCCCCACTTTTTAGAGTTAACGATCAATGATTTGATCTGACGGCATCCCTCGGTGTGACCTTTTGTGCGGGTTTCAGACAAGGGAGTGGGGAAAAGTGAGAAAAGCTAAGAGCATGGGGATGAATGAGTAGAGCTAAGGAACCACGGGTACAAATATAAAAATGCCATTTTAATATTAATGTAATAATTGTCTTATGTATGTGACCTTATCCATCACCATGTAACATTTTTGTTTTGACCGTATTTTATATTGAACATTTGTATTAACCTTCAAAAATAAAATTATAATTTTGGACGGCAAATAGCTATGACGTTGGTGACCTCACCAATGCCATAGCTCACATAACTATGGATTTGGTGACGTCACCAATGTCGTCGCTAGTTCTTCATTATCTTTGTAAATTTGGGGGGAAATATTCGCGAGAGAAGTTCTGTTTCGTGTGCTCCCATTCTCCGCTTCTCTTGCACCGCCACCGTAATCTTCCATGTCACTCTCCACTAGATCTCTTGTTGCAAATGCTTACGTTGAGCTCACCCGTTGTCGCTTGTGCCACCATCGCCCACCCGCGCCATTGTTTGCCATGCTCCTCGAGCCATCATTGCCCTCAATCGCGTCAACCATACCGCGACTCCTATACTCCCTTCCTCGCATTCATGCCACCGGCATCAACCACCTCGACCTCGCCACAACTTTCTTACCCCCACCCCCCGCCGTGATCCCCCGACCCGCTGGGGTAAACACCTCGATTCCGCTGGTAAGTGAGATTCCTTCTTTTATTTCATTTAAATTCATACATTATGGGTTAGCATTGCTACACATCATTTCAGAGTATATAAGTTCTAGTTGTAACATTGTGAGTTGTTTTGGAGATGTATTTAAGGAAATGTGGTTCAAATTTTGTTTCGATGGATATGTAGTTGAATTTCTGAAACAAATTTGCAATGAATTGTGGTTGAATATTTGTGGTTTCTTGTGTGTTGTTCGCAGGGAACACATAGGGTTGCCAATATTTTGCAAAACATTGACTAATTTCCATTTTGTCAAATTTCTCGCAACCAATATGTCCTATCTATATCAAAGGTCATGCCAAAATTTTGTAGTTTGTATATGAATTAACAAGTTGATATACTATTTGTTTTTGTATATGTCCAATCGAACGAAACAACATGGGCTCTTCTTCGATACATTCGACAAACGGAGGAGATGCATTTTGCAGACTCGGAGGGCTAAGAAGATTATTAAGAGGTTAATCCAGATGACTTCTATGCCAAAGGCAATGGCTACACAAGTGTTCCTACTGGTGCTTAGAGTAATCCTGATAAGGGCACTGATGAAGAGAATACAAATGAGAATTCTCCTAAGGAAGAGGTGGAGGTGGATGAGCATGTTTCAAAATCCAAGAAGGAGTAGAAACCTAGGAGCCGAAATGTTATCAACACCGACATGCTTGTCGGCTCACGAGTTAACAAGATTGGTAAGCTTGTTATTCCGTGGAAGGCTGCTGCTCCCTACCGGAACGCCCTAGGGTTCATCTTACGAGAATATTGCTCCGTCAGCGAGACCAATTTAATGGATATGGACAAAGGTAATCCACGAGAATTCCTCATAATAAGGGTGCATGCAAGATTCAAGTTTCTTGACGAGTATGATGACCTATCATACCCAAGGAATTAGGTAAAAAACCATGCAACCCATAAGTTCTTGAAGAACTTGAGTTCTTGGAAATCTACAGCAAGAAAATAGATTGCAACGAAACCCAACAAAAATATCTGTGAGATCCAATAGAAGTGGACTACCATTAGTGTAGATGATTGGAATATTTTCAAGATGCAAAATCATGAGAACTCTATAGTGATGAATAAGTCATCATGGGGGAAGGATATGCAATCAAGGACACTAAGTAACCACATCCTTGATAATCTTGGTTTTGTTGGGAAGAAGACCATATGGGATAAGCAGGACGCTGCACTTGCAGCAAAGGGCATCCCAAAGCACTTTGAGCAATTCAAGGACCCACTTGAATATAACTATGTCAGGGGGTGGTGCCATTATAATCATACGACAAGGGAATTTTCCATGGATCACCAAACAAGGATACTAGACCTGGCAAGGCAACATGCAAAACCTTAGAGCTCACAAGGGTTGACAGCAGGGTCGAACATTCCTCTTAACCGGCCAATCAACATTACCCTTGGCAAGGAACCTTAGCACCACCGGCGGGTGGCCATGTGAATAATGTCGGGTGCGGTGCCAAATGGGACTATCATTATCCCGAAGACCATGATCTACAACGACAGAAAAGGAGAGCTAACAAGTGGAGCATTGAACATAAAATATTCAAAGCCATAGCCTCAACCACAACTAGCTTCGAAGAATGCATTAACATTCAAAGCCAAGCCCATGCCCAAGCTATGTTGCCTTCAATAAACGAGAGCTTGAAGAATTGTATCAAGAATGGCGAACTAGGAAACTTTGTCATACAACCTTCACCCATGGATATCAGCTCGTCTGTCTCTTCCATTGGAAATCTGTCACCAATGGCTGTTCTCAATGCTCTTACGAAAGGCACTTCATGCAGTCTGTTAGCCCATGTGAGTGGTGAGCTTCTTAAAGTAGGAATTGGATCTATTATTCTGCCCATAGATACCATGGTTCATGGAGTGCTTATGCCCAAGGGGGACTTCAAAGTTGCGTTCTTTGTTGTCATAAGGGGTTTTGAAGATATTTCTCGTCCTATATAATCTCTAGGTGCGGATAGCCAGCTGACCCTTGCAGGATGCTTAGGTGGGCCAATAAAGTGGCCGAAGAATCAAATTCGTCTAGGAAACATCCAAATCTCCCCGACCTCGCACCATATGAACAATTCCAACAAATGTGGACGAGGACCATCTCCTTTGGCTCAGATTCAACCCGAAGTTTGTAACAACGACATGTGCATGTCGGTGAGGACAACGACAATGTTCATGCTGGTGAGAACAACGACAATGTAGTTGTCGGTGGTGAGGAACATATTAATGGTCGGGATGTCTGCGGTGAAGACCATGTCAATGGTGGGGATGTCAGTGGTGAGCAAAATCTAGTTATTAATCGATACTTCCTAATTAACTAATATTAGAAATCAGCTTCCAACATGGGTAATGTTGATGGACCTATGTCTGCTGGTCCTGTCGAAGAAATTTCTATGCCTCTACTTGTTCAACAGGAATGTGTTGTTCCTTGCCATAAGATCTTGTTCAATGACAATTTCATGCCACTAGACACACATGTGCCACCACACACGGGAGCACTCGTGAGTCCAAACACACTTAATGCGATGGTCACAAATGCATTGCCAGACAATATAGCTAGCCATCCTAACCCGACATAGAAGAAGAGAAAGCGACGAGGTAATAAAAAGGTCATTGCCAACCAGCCAGTTCAGAAGAGTAAAGAAGTTTGTCCTATTGCATCGTGGAGTTACTATTCCTCGTGTGAACCCATCCTTTTGTAGAAAAAATTGAGGATTCTACATGACACAGTTTTATGTAGGGAGAAGTATGCATTCTCTTGTAATGGAGGTGGATTTGGCCCCTTTTTCTATGATGGTGCCACCAAATCTTGGTTTGTGCGACAATTTCCTCGCAAAAAAATTCAATGTGTCGTTCGAAGACATCTTCAACATGTTCCATCTAATGAAGCTTAGTTCCTCCTTAGTACGCCTATGGGCAATCAATACTACCTACACTGCCAAATGTGAGCTCACCAAATAAGTCATGGCAGCGGACCCATACCTCATGCACGAGACCACCACCAATAACCCTGAGTGCTAATAAGCTATGTTGAAGTATTTGAAAGACTTCATGAATTCCAACATGGACAAAGACTGCCTTTTTGTTCCCTACTATCGAAGTAAGTAATTTTGTCTAGCTACATTCTGTACTTAATTCGTAGAATCTCGTTATGCATGCTTCCATGTAAAACCATTAATTCAGCTTTTTATGCACAGAACATTGTGTCTAAGTCGTTGTTACCCTAAAGTTCGCCAAAACTTATTTCTTGGATTCAACGAGGAAAGTGAAGAAACACTATAGAGGCATCAAGAAGGTCCTGGATGAAGCAATTTTTGAGTATACTGACTAGGAAGGAGTGAGTGATCAGAGAGGGATATCGGAAGTTTGGCAAATTTAAAGCGGTGCGCTTCAGTCACAAAACTGTCTTTTGTTGCATGCAGCAGCGAGAAAATAGCGATATAGACAGCTACTGCACCGTCCACCACATGGACGAGTACATCCGGGAGGGAGAACACCTTAAAAATAACTCTAACATCGTCAAATGGGGGAATAAAATGGAGGAAATTATCCCAAGAAATAGCAGAGATGGGTTAAGATGCATCCACGTGAAGTTTGCTACCATCCTCAACAAGGATGTCATCGACCATGCCGGGGTTTTCAACGGCGGCGCACCTACCGGCCTAGAGGAGATAAAAGCTCGCCTTTGGGAAGAAGGGGTTGATGTTGAAGGTCCCGTGTCTCTCGCGGATCTGTCAAAGAAATACAATAATGATCTCTATGACGATATGCAATAGGATAGTGTCAGCTACCTATGATGTTATGGTTCTACAATACTACTAGCTCGATCAGCTACATGTGCGTTGTTCTGTGTTATCGTACATTAAAACTTGACTAGCTATCTTAACTTATAATTTAAGCACCATCTATGGCATTACATAGTTATCTTGCATGTCTATCAACTGTCGTTACTTGTCTCCTTATTCTGCCATGCGAACGTCATTGTTTCCCGCTGCCGTGGCAGTCATTTTCCGATACATACAAATTAAGAAATGGCGCATTGAGGAATTACAATATTGTAAGGGAATTCTCCTTCTTAATTGTTTTGGTGATGATTACAACTCACTATGTTACCTAACCAGGTGTCAAGTCTGTAGGTCTCATATGTAAAACACAAGACGGTTAGGTATTCCCTCCAAACTGAAAAGATCGAACACGTGTTCCCTACGTGTTTATTCTCTTTGGTCGTAGGTATCCTGTACTATTAACAGAGAATCCCTATTGGAAGTCTACGGGTGAATTAATTTTTCTCACGCACTTTTGCACCCATCTCATTCCATCGCATCATTGAGAGAGACGTCCCTGTTTTCTAACTCATCAGTTGTAGCGCTTCCATGGGCGGTTGTACCGCTCAACCCCTAGGAGGTTGTACAGGCCTGACACCGGTCCACAACTGGTCATGAATCCATTTCACTGCGTTTGTTGGGCGGTGGTGGCCCGGTTGTACCACTATATTAAATATAGACGGTACTAAAGGTGTTACAGGCGGTTGTACCGCTTAGGACTTAGCCACACCCAACGACTGTGGCTGGTGAACCTCACGACCAAGTTTGTGATCTCGCCCGGTTGTTGGGCGGTGGCTGTCCGGTTGTTCCGCTAATTTGGGAAGAGCGGTTGTAACGCCCTAGCAACCGGTTGTACCGTCTAGTGTGAAAAGTGGTTGTAACAGTTAGAAATTGGGGGAGGGGGGCTATATAAGGAGGGGTTTCTTCCTCCTCCCACTTATCGCTTACCTCTCTCTCTCCACCATTGATCCACTCAAGCTTTCTTGCCTGATATCTCTCCCTAGCCACCCAAACTTGTTGTCTTGCTAGGAATTGAAGGAGGAGACCTAGATCTAAACTTTCGCCAAAATATAAATGGATTCCCCCAAGTTCTTGTGTGGATTTTGTTACTCTTGGGTGTTTGAGCACGCTAGACGGAAGAGATCACCTTGGAGGCACATTCCATTGAGTTGTGTAGGGAGCACCCTAGACGGAAGAGGTCACCTTGGTGAAGCTCGGGGGTTTTGTAGGGAGCCTCCAATTGAGTTGTGGAGAGAGCCCCAACCTTGTTGTAAAGGTCCGGTTGCCACCTTCAAGGGCACCACTTAGTGGAATCAAGGCACTTCGCATTGTGTGAGGGCGTGAGGAGAATACGATGGCCTTAGTGGCATTTTGGGTAGCTTTGTGCCCCCACACCGCTCCAACGGAGACGTACTTCCCATCAAAGGGAAGGAACTTCGGGAACACATCCTTGTCTTCATCAGTTCCACTTGTGGTTATTTCTTACCTTTACTTGTATTTACTTATTGCTTATTATTGTGGTTGTTAGCTTCATATAGGTTGCTCACCTCGTTGCATATCTAGACAACCTATTTGTTGCTAAACCTAATTTGTTTAAAGATATGCTTAAAATTTGTTAGTTACCTATTCACTCCCCTCTAGTTAACCATGTTGATCCTTTGAAACATCTATAGTATTTTACAGTATTTGTGACATTCGAATAATGTGAATGCCATATGTTCATGCACTGAAGACTCGGGTCTCCTGTGCCCCAGACTTGTGCACCGGTGCCAACAACCCCTTTGACGACAAGGCAAGACGAAGGCTAGCAGGAAGATTAATCCCCAAGCTCACCAGGGCCACACTCCTCTAAGGGTGTGAGGAACAAGCCTAAGAAACAAGGCCATGACAAGCCTTTCCTGCCGGGAAGACATCCAAGGCCCTGACAAGCCTTTCTTGCCGGGAAGACATCCAAGGCCCGGGCAAGCCTTTCTTTTCAGGAAGACATCCAAGGGCCCGGTAAGTCCCCCTTACTGGGAATATAGACAAGGCCCCGACAAGCTTTCCTTGCCGGGAAGGAAGACTAGGCCACTGGCGAGGGCACCAGCCCCGCAAGCCGCCTTCACCCGCCAGGTGTTCCGTCCCACCTCAGTGCCACCGACTACCACAGCGCCAGCGCATCCCTCATGCACCAGCACAACACCCAGGTGTCGAAACACCTAGGTACGTGTTGATACCATACCGAGGCAGGTCAGGAGACTAACGAAGCATTTACTACACCTGACACTGCGGTAGATGGATAACAGTGAACCCTGTTCATTGTGCAGCTCGTGAACCCACTGTTGAGCACTATTGGTGACCCCTATCCCTGTAAAAGGAGGCCCAAAGCTCAGTTCTAAGGGTTTAGACACTTTGGGAATTGGCCAGTAGGCAATCACTGTAGCAAGTAATCCTACAACAAACACCTAATACAACACACAAAGCAAGAGTGGGGTTTTACGCACTAAGCGGCCTGAACCTGGGTAAAAACGTTCCCGGTGCTGCTCGCTACCTCTGCTCTTGGCGCCACCCCTCTCCCCACCGAACGATCAAGCGTTCCATGGAGGTTCCCATAGGTGTCACCCGACATCTTTGGCGCGCCAGGTAGGTGGTGAGAGCATTTGCGCTAATCTGAGCAAGCTCTGCACCAGATTTTTAGAAGTCGAGCGCAACACCGTAGTTCTCGAAGCGGGATACAACGATGGTCGCTCCACTCTGCTATGGCCTCCTAGCACCTAATCGGGTGCGTTGTTGCGCAAGCACATGCCGGGGAGGCGGAGACCCCAAGTTCGACGCCATCAGGTTGATGCACCACTCCAGGACAGGACTTTGCTGCCGAGGGTGTGCCTGAGACCTTTGGCGAGGCCTCCGGCGCAAACTCCGGCGGACGCACATCTGCGGAGTCATGCATAGTCATCGAGGATGCACCAACACGTCCTGAAGCCTCGACACGCACTCTAGCAAAAACGTTTTCTCCTCTGGAAGTGTCGGATCACCGCCAAAGATATGCTCGGGGGCTCCGTCAGCACGGCCTGGCGAAAGAGAAATAGGAGTTACACCCCGGCAAACCCCTTTCCCACGCGATGGTCAAAGACTATCGACAAGAACCTTGCCGGCGAGGAGCTTGCCGGGGGGGTTTAACATCCGGCTTGCCGAGGATCTGAGGCCTCGACAAAAGATTCAGACGCCGCAAGAAGAAGTGTCGCGACACGACAGATAAGTGAAAAAAACTCTAGATCAGATTTTTGATTAGATAGATTGTTTCTCTTCTAGAAATCCCGATCTTTTTATGAGAAACCTGCTCCCAGAGGAACCTTTCTAGGATCATTGCACCTTGGTTCTATCTCCAATTTGATCAACGAGCGTAATGGCCAAAGAGCGCCTTCATGCTGTTTGGAACTTGCTCAACAAACCAAGCGGCTACACAACATCTTATTTCGCCTTGAGCCGCGCTCGACGATTTAAATGGTTGAACTGAGTGCGGCAAGGAGGGTTGCCGGTTACGACCCCTCCGAGAACTGGTAAGGATCTGTTCCTCAAAGCACTAGCGGCAGGACCAGTCAAGCCAGCAAGCTTTTGGAAAACGCAAGGGATGTATCATACAAAAAGGGGGATCAGAAAAAAGGGAAACAATATTTTGTTCATTTGTTTGAAACAAACTCAGACATATTACATGGAAGACTTTTACTACTCTAACCTATGATATTGTCTTTGGAGACGGACAATGCTTGCCATACATAAGTTCAAGAAGAGAAAAAACGGGAACGTCCTCAACAGGCGTAGCCCGGTCTCTCCGCTTCGGTGCCGGAGGACAAGGCGATCGGAAGGGATGAAGAAGCCGAAGCCTGCGTGTGCGCCTCCTCCAAGAACACAAGGCACCGATGCCGTCTTCGTCAAGATAACCCCGTCGGGTGGGGGAGAGGCGTGAGCTGGCCACGGTGGTGCAACCGGCGGTCAGTTAGAGCCGAGTGTGTTGTGCCCCAACTTGACACTTCCAGATCCTAACCTACCGCGAGCGTCACCACCACCATTGTCCACCTCGTCGCTATCGCTCGAGGAGGGACATTCCGCGCCACTCAATCTCCCTTCGCAACAGCCGAGACGCACACCTGAGCGCCCATAAAACTTGACGGGTAGCATATCGTCCTCCGCTAACTTGAAGAGGAGGACATGCCCGTCCTCGAGATTGTCGGTGTCGGGGAAAACCAACACCTATGGGAAACTCGAGGAGTCCCTTGATCGTTTGGCGGGCATAGAGAGGTACGACATCGAGAGCGGAACAAGCGATCAACACCGGCAAGGTCCTTTTTACCCAGGTTCAGGCCGCTTGGCGCGTAAAACCGTACCACTGCGTAGTTTGTATTGTGTGCTCACTATAGGGTGGTTTGCTACAGTAACTTAGTAGATGATAAGGGTTGTCTCCGATCCGCAAAAAGTCCAACACCTAAGAATGAGCTTTGGGCTCCTTTTATAGCCAAAGGGGCACCAACAGTGTGCTCACGGAGTGTACAGTGAACAGTGTTCACCGCTCTACTTCTTCGATGGTGTTAGGGGAAGTAAATGCTGTTGGGGAACGTCGCATGGGAAACAAAAGATTTCCTACGCGCACGAAGACCTATCATGGTGATGTCCATCTACGAGAGGGGATTTGGATCTATGTACCCTTGTAGATCGCACAACAGGAAGCGTTAAGAAACGCGGTTGATGTAGTGGAACATCCTCACGTCCCTCGATCCGCCCCGCGAACCGTCTCGCGATCCGTCCCACGATCCGTTCCGATCTAGTGCCGAACGGACGGCACCTCCGCGTTCAGCACACGTACAGCTCGACGATGATCTCGGCCTTCTTGATCCAGCAAGAGAGACGGAGAGGTAGATGAGTTCTCTGGCAGCGTGACGGTGCTCCAGAGGATGGTGGTGATCTTATTCCAGCAGGGCTCCGCCCGAGCTCCGCAGAAACGCGATCTAGAGGAAAAATCATGGAGGTATGTGGTCGGGCTGCCGTGGCAAAGTTGTCTCAAATCAGCCCTAATACCTCAATATATATAGGAGGGAGGGGAGGGACCTTGCCTTGAGGCTCAAGGAGCGCCAAGGGGTCGGCCGAAGTGGGGGGAGGAGGATTCCTCCTCCAATCCTAGTCCAACTAGGATTGGAAGGTGGAGTCCTTCTGTATTTTCCCACTTCCCCCTTTTTTTCTGTTTTCTCTTTGATTTTATTTCTCTACTGCGCAGGGTCTTCTTGGGCTTGCCCACCAGCCCAGTAAGGGCTGGTGCGGCACCCCTAAGGCCTATGGGCTTCCCCGGGGTGGGCTGCCGCCCCCGGTGAACATCCGGAACCCATTCGTCACTCCCGGTACATTCCCGGTAATGGCGAAAAAATTCCGGTAATCAAATGACGTCATCCTATATATCAATCTTCGTCTCCGGACCATTTCGGAAACCCTCGTGACGTCCGTGATCTCATCCGGGACTCCGAACAACATTCAGTAACCAAACATATAACTCAAATACGCATAAAACAATGCCGAACCTTAAGTGTGCACACCGTGCGGGTTCGAGAACTATGTACACATAACCCGAGGGACTCCTAGGTAAATATCCAATAGCGGGACCTGGATGCCCATATTGGATCCTACATATTCTACGAAGATCTTATCGTTTGATCCTCAGTGCCAAGGATTCATATAATCCCGTATGTCATTCTCTTTGTCCTTTGGTATGTTACTTGCCCGAGATTCGATCATCAGTATTCGCATACCTATTTCTATCTCGTTTACCGTCAAGTCTGTTTACTCATTCCGAAATATTGCTTGCAAGGCTTGTGTGTGATGTTGTATTACCGACTGGGCCCCGAGATACCTCTCCGTCACACGGAGTGACAAATCCCAGTATTGATCCATACTAACTCAACGGGCACCTTCGGAGATACCTGTAGAGCATCTTTGTAGTCACCCAGTTACGTTGTGATGTTTGATGCACACAAAGCGTTCCTCCGGTGCCAGTGAGTTCTATGATCTCATGGTCATACGAATAAATACTTGACACGCAGAAAAGAGTAGCAACAAAATGACACGATCAACATGCTACGTCTATTAGTTTGGGTCTAGTCCATCACATGATTCACCCAATGATGTGATCCAGTTATCAAGCAACAACACCTTGTACATAGTCAAAAGACCCTGACTATCCTTGATCAACTGGCTAGCCAACCAGAGGCTTGCTAGGGACAGTGTTTTGTCTATGTATGCACACATGTATCTAAGTCTTCGTTCAATACAATTATAGCATGGATAATAAACGAATATCTTGATACAGGAATTGTAATAATAACTTATTTATCATCGCCTCTAGGTCATAATTCCAACAGTCTCCCACTTGCACTAGAGTCAATAATCTAGCCCTCACATAACCATGCGAATTACATTGTAATGAATCTAACACCCATACAGTTCTGGTGTTGATCATGCTTTGCCCGTGGAAGAGGTTTAGTTAGCGGGTCTGCCAGATTCAGATCCGTGTGCACTTTGCATATATTCACGTCCTCCTCCTCGACGTTGTCGCGGATGAGGTTGAAGCATCGTTTGATGTGTCTGGTCTTTTTGTGAAACTGTGGTTCCTTTGCTAAGGCATTGGCACCCGTGTCGTCACAAAACAGGGTTATTGGATTCAGTGCGCTCGTCCCCACTCCAAGATCCGTCATGAACTACTTCATCCAGACACCCTCCTTAGCTGCCTCCGAGGCAGCCATGTACTCCACTTCACATGTAGAATCAGCTACGACGCTTTGCCTGGAACTGCGCCAGCTTACCGCACCCCCATTAAGAATAAATACATTATCCGGTCTGCGACTTAGAGTCGTCCGGATCTGTGTCAAAGCTTGCATCGACGTAACCTTTTATGGCGAGCTTTTTGTCACCTCCATATACGAGAAACATCTCCTTAGTCCTTTTCAGGTACTTCAGGATATTCTTGACCGCCGTCCAGTGATCCACTCCTGGATTACTCTGGACCTTCCTGCCATACTTATGGCCAGGCTAACATCCGGTCTAGTGCACAACATTGCATACATGATAGAACCTATGGCTGAAGCATAGGGGACGGTGCTCATAGGCTCTCTATCATCATTAGTTGCTGGGCACTGAGTCTTACTCAAGCTCGTACCTTGTAAAACTGGCAAGAACCCCTTCTTGGATGGTTCCATTTTGAACCTCTACAAAACTTTATCAAGGTATGTGCTTTGTGAAAGTCCCATCAGGTGTTTCGATCTATCCCTATAGATCTTCATGCCTATAATGTAAGTAGGTTCTCCTAGGTCCTTCATATAGAAACTTTTATTCAAGTAATCCTTTATGCTCTCCAAAATCTTCACGCCATTTCCAATCAGTAAAATGTCATCCAGATATAGTATTAGGAACGCCATAGAGCTCCCACTCACCTTCTTGTAAATACAAGATTCTCCAACCACTTGTATAAACCCAAATGCTTTGATCACCTCATCAAAGCGTTTATTCCAACTCCGAGATGGTTGCACCAGCCCATAAATGGATCGCTGGAGCTTGCACACTTTGTTAGCCTTTTTAGGAACGCCGTTTTGACATCCATCTGCCAGATTTCATAATCGAAAAATGCAGCTATTGCTAACATGATTCGGACGGACTTAAGCATCGCAATAGGTGAGAAAGTCTCATCGTAGTCAATTCCTTGAACTTGTGAAAAACCCTTTGCCACAAGTCGAGCTTTATAAACGGTCACATTACCGTCAGCGTCTGTCTTCTTCTTAAAGAACCATTTGTTCTGAATAGCCTTGCGACCTTCAAGTAGTACTTCCAAAGTCCACTCTTTGTTTTCATACATAGATCCTATCTCGGACTTCATGGCCTCCAGCCATTTGTTGGAATCCGGGCCCACCATTGCTTCTTCATAATTCGCAGGTTCATTGTTGTCTAACAACATAATTGATAAGTCGGGATTACTGTACCACTTTGGAGCAGTACGCGATCTCGTCGACCTGCGAGGTCCGATAGAAACTTGATCCGGAGTTTCATGATCATCATCATTAACCTGCTCCTCAACCGGCGTCGCAACGACAGGGGTTACCCCTTGCCCTGCGCCATCATTCAGAGGGATGAGAGGTTCGAAAACCTCATCAAGTTCTATCTTCCTCCCACTCAATTCTCTCGAGAGAAACTCCTTCTCGAGAAAAGCTCCGTTCTTAGCAACAAACACTTTGCCCTCGGATTTGAGATAGAAGGTATACCCAACTGTCTCTTTTGGGTAAACTATGAAGACCCACTTTTCCGCTTTGGGTTCCAGCTTTTCAGGCTGAAGCGTTTTGACATAAGCATGACATCCCCAAATCTTAAGAAATGACAACTTTGGTCTTTTGCCATACCACAGTTCGTATGGTGTCGTCTCAATGGATTTTGATGGTGCCCAATTTAAAGTGAATGCAACTGTTTCTAATGCATAACCCCAAAATGATAACGCCAAATCGGTAAGAGACATCATCGATAGCTCCATCTCTAATAAAGTACGATTACGACGTTCGGACACACCATTTCGCTGTGGTGTTGCAGGCGGTGTCAACTATGAAACAATTCCACATTGTCTTAAGTGAGCACCAAACTCAAAACTCAGATGTTCACCCCCACGATCAGACCGTAGGAACTTGATCTTCTTGTTACGATGATTTTCAACTTCACTCTGAAATTGCTTGAACTTTTCAAATGTTTCAGACTTGTGCTTCATCAAGTAGACATAACCATATCTACTCAAATCGTCAGTGAAGGTGAGAAAATAACGATATCCGCCGCGTGCCTCCACACTCATCGGACCACACACATCGGTATGTATGATTTCCAACAAATCACTTGCACGCTCCATTGTTCCAGAGAATGGAGTTTTAGTCATCTTGCCCATGAGGCATGGTTCGCACGTGTCAAGTGAATCAAAGTCAAGTGACTCCCAAAGTCCATCGGTATGGAGTTTCTTCATGCGCTTTACACCAATATGACCTAAGCGGCAGTGCTATAAAAACTTGGCGCTATCATTGTTAACTCTAACTCTTTTGGTCTCAATGTTATGTATATGTGTCCATCCGCTCCGCAAACCGTCCCACGAACCGTCCCGCGATCCGTCCCACGATCCGCTCCGATCTAGTGCCGAACGGACGGCACCTCCGTGTTCAGCACACGTCCAGCTCGACGATGATCTCGGCCTTCTTGATCCAGCAAGAGAGACGGAGAGGTAGATGATTTCTCCAGCAGTGTGAAGGCGCTTCGGAGGTTGGTCGTGATCTTATTCCAGCAGGGCTCTGCCCGAGCTCCGCAGAAAAGCGAGCGAGAGGAAAAACCCTGAAGGTATGTGGTCGGGCTGCCATGGCAAAGTTGTCTCAAATCAGCCCTAATACCTCAGTATATATAGGAGGGAGGGGAGGGACCTTGCGTTGAGGCCCAAGGAGCACCAAGGGGTCGGCCGAAGTGGGGGGAGGAGGATTCCACCTCCAATCCTAGTCCAACTAGGATTGGAAGGTGGAGTCCTTCTCTATTTTCCCACTTCTCCCCTTTTTTGTCTTTTCTTTTTGATTTTCTTTCTCTCCTGCACAGGAGCCTTCTTGGGATTGCCCACCAGCCCACTAATGGCTGGTGCGGCACCCCTAAGGCCTATGGGCTTCTCCGAGGTGGACTGCCCCCCCCCTGTGAACATCTGGAACCCATTCGTCACTCCCGGTACATTCCCGGTAATGCCAAAAGCTTTCCGGTAATCAAATGAGGTCATCCTATATATCAATCTTCGTCTCTGGATCATTCTGGAAACCCTCGTGACGTCTGTGATCTCATCCAGTACTCCGAACAACATTCGGTAACTAACCATATAACTCAAATACACATAAACAAGACCGAACCTTAAGTGTGCAGACCCTACGGGTTCGAGAACTATGTAGACATGACCCAAGGGACTCCTCGGTCAATATCCAATAGCGGGACCTGGATGCCCGTATTGGATCCTACATATTCTACGAAGATCTTATCATTTGAACCTCAGTGCCATGGATTCATATAATCCCGTATGTCATTCCCTTTGTCCTTCGGTATGTTACTTGCCCGAGATTCGATCGTCAGTATCCGCATACCTATTTCAATCTCGTTTATCGGCAAGTCTCTTTACTCGTTCCGTAATACAGGATCCCGTGACTTACACTAAGTCACATTGCTTGCAAGGCTTGTGTGTGATGTTGTATTACCGAGTGGGCCCCGAGATACCTCTCCGTCACACGGAGTGACAAATCCCAGTCTTGATCCATATTAACTCAACGGGCACGTTCGGAGATACCTATAGAGCATCTTTATAGTCACCCAGTTACGTTGTGACATTTGATACACACAAAGCATTCCTCCGGTGCCAGTGAGTTATATGATCTCATGGTCATAGGAATAAATACTTGACACGCAGAAAAGAGTAGCAACAAAATGACACGATAAACATGCTACGTCTATTAGTTTGGGTCTAGTCGATCACATGATTCACCCAATGATGTGATCCAGTTATCAAACAACAACACCTTGTACATAGTCAGAAGACCCTCACTATCCTTGATCAACTTGCTAGTCAACTAGAGGCTTGCTACGGACAGTGTTTTGTCTATGTATCCACACATGTATCTAAGTCTTCATTCAATACAATTATAGCATGGATAATAAACGATTATCTTGATATAGGAATTATAATAATAACTTATTTATCATTGCCTGTAGGGCATATTTCCAACAAATGCCTAGTCTGACTCCTGACCTGCCGCAAGATGGTTGCAACTCGTACACAGGTGAATCAACACCCGAGCCTTGTGCTGGCACACGAGGGATGTGCTGGAGCGGTCGGATTGTGGTAGAAACTGGGGGGGGGGCACCTGGAGAGCCAACATGGGCTTTCTGGCCTGGAGTCCCTGTCGGATGACTTGGTCACCCTCCCGGCAAGGAAGGCTTGCCGGGGGCTTGAATACTTTCCCGGCAAGGAAGGTTTGTTGAGGGACACATCAGTCCGTGCGAGCGTTCCCTACAAGGGAAACTTGTCGGGGTCTTCCTATTTTTTGGGTAGTCTTCCCTATGAAGCTGGCTTGCCGGGGTCTTGGGAATCTTCCCGACAAGGAGGGATTGTCGGGGCCTTGCGTTTGGAGCCTTTGTACTCCACTCCCATGGAGAGGGGGAAGGGCGTGGCCCTGGTGGGTCTTGGACTGCCTTTGTGTTGTTCTTCCCGATGCACTTCCATCAGGGGCGTCGCCGATGCTCGTGCACAAGTCTGGGGAACAACGGACCCCAGTCTCTAGTGCACCGACAGGATCCCCCTGGCCTGGTCCACACATTTGTGCGGGGCATTGCTGGGCCAGGCCCAAAGTAGTGCACGGGCTTCGTTAGCAGGGGACCCTGTAGCTTTGGAGCCGTTGTGGGTGGCCCTTCCCCACGTCGCGCATCCAACGTGCGAGGTGGATAAGTGAGTGTTCTGTAGCCTCCCCACCTCCCGACGTGTTACAGCCATGCGTGAAGCATGCGCATTAAAAGTCAGGCAAGTGGCGTTCGTGGCCATAA
Source organism: Hordeum vulgare subsp. vulgare (assembly GCF_904849725.1). Lineage (NCBI taxonomy): Eukaryota > Viridiplantae > Streptophyta > Magnoliopsida > Poales > Poaceae > Hordeum > Hordeum vulgare. Next base: position 278,805,018 of record NC_058520.1, read on the forward strand.
AGGCCGCAGTTCTGGCAGGGCCCGCCCCCGCATGCATTGGTGCAGCAGGGTGGTTCCATGTTCGCCCGTGATCATGGGTGATTGGGTGAGAGGGGCGGTGGTTTCTAGAGTGAGGGGAGCTAGCCCCCCATGCCTCGCCCTATAAATTAGGGACTCTGCGAGGGGGTTTTGCTTATCCATGAGCTCCTGAAACATCCACCACCCCTAGCTTGCATGTGCAGAATCTTTTCTAGCTCCAGGTGGCGCTCGCCCCTAACCATGGCTAGGTGATGAGGGAGGCCACCATCGGCCACCAGGGAGGCAAGGGGATCCCACTTGGATGATGCCACAGCTTCAGGGGCACAGCTGCGGAGGGCGGCACGAGCGTCCGTGGTGGCAGAGGGGCGAGGAGCCGCGGTCGTCGTGGAGGCCGTTGCCAGGGGAGGCGGAGTGATACTCCAGCACATGTGTCCTCTCCTCCGCTTGGCGGGTACTCAGACGGGACGGCGCTGGAGTTTGTCGTGGGGCTGCATGGCATCCCACGGGGTCATTTACATCTCCCTTGCCCTTTTTCTGGGGTCACAGAGGCTACCAAACCCCGTGTCTTGTGGTTGCGGGTGTACGGTTGCTCCAATTGTGCTATGCAAGTGAATGTGGAGCACCCGAAACGCCGCTCCTTGTTGCTCGGGTGGGCCTGGAAAGCCTTCGCCCGCGTCCACAGCCTCGAAGATGGGCATATCCTCCGTTTCAAGCTAGCGAAGGATAATATGCGATCCGTCAAGTATTAAGGGCGCTCAGGTGTGCGTCTCAGCTGCTGCGAAGAGAGCTCGAGCGGCGCCGAATGTCCCTCCTCGAGCGATAGCGACGAGGAGGACAACGGCACTAGTGGCTCTCTTGGCAGGTCAGGATCTCGGGGGGTCAGGTCGGAGTACGACCCCCCGAGCTCCGACTGACTGCCGGCCCTGCTGCCGAGGCCCGCTCACACCTCTCCCCCTCCCGGTGGGGTTACTCTACCAGAGCCCTCAACGACGCCTCATATTTGAGAAGGTGCGATCACGAGCTCTGGCTTATTTACCATCTCCGGTGGCCCTGTCCTCCGCCCCCGTTCTCCTCCGTGCAGTGCTGGTCTAGAAGCCTGCATGGGTTGCGCCGGGGGTAGTCCCGCTACTTGTCTTCTTGAACTTCTGCCCGACGAGCATGTCCCTCACCAAAACAAAGTATAATAGGTTAGAGTAGTAAAAATCATTCATGTAATATGGCTGAGTTTGTTTCAAACAAATGAATGAAATGTTATTCCCCTTGCGTCTGATCCTTCCCCTTGTACGATATGCCTTTTGCATTTTCCGGAAGCTTGCCACAGTGACTAGTCCTACCGCCAGTGCTTTGAGGAACGGATCCTTAGCAGTTCGCTTGATGGGTCGCTACCGGCAAGGCTCCTTGCCGCTCTCAGTGCAACCATTAGATGGTCGAGCGCGGCTCGAGGCGAAATAAGGTGCTATGTAGCCACTTAGTCTGTTGAACAGGTGAAGGCACTTTGTGGCTGTTCAGGTTGTTGAACTAGTTCGAAACAGAACTAAGGCGCACTGATCCTGACAAGGTTCCATCTACGCGCAGGTTTCTCAAACAAGGTTTGGGATCTTCCAGAAAGGGAACAATCGATCTACTCTAAAATCTCATCTGAAATATTTATCACTTATCTATCGTGCGGCATCACTTCTCCCCACGGTGCTTGGGTCCTTTGTTGGGGCCTCAGGTCCCCGGCAAGCAGGAGACTATACTCTTCCGGCAACTTCCCCTCTAGCAAGGTACTTGCTGACAATTCTCGATTGTCGTATAGAAGGGGGGGGGGGTTGCCGGAGCATAACTCCTTTTCCTGTTTTGCCAGGCCGTGCTGACGGAGCCCCCGAGTGCACCTTTGGCGAAGACATGATGCTTCCAGGGGGAAGCGTTCGGCTGGAGTGATGCCTGGGTTCCGAGGCCCATAGGCGCATCCTCGACGACTATGTACCTCTCTGTGGAGGTGCGTCGGCCGGAGTATGCGCCGCAGGTCTCATCGGAGCCCCTAGGCACACCCTCGACAGCAGCGCACTGTCCCGGAGCGTCGCGTCAGCCTGATGCCTTCAAGATCGACGTCCGTCTCCCTAGCATGCGCTCGCGCAGTGGGGCGCCCGCGCAAGCGACAGGAGGTTGTCGCGAAGTAGAGCGACCGCCGCCGTGCCCTGCTTCGAGGGACTGCAGTGGCGCGCTCAACTTCCCAAGATCTAACGCGGAACTTGCTTGAATCCACGAAGAAGCTCTCAACCATCGCCTCCCTATGTGGCGTCCCAAAGATGTCGGGGAAAACCAACACCTATGGGAAACTCGAGGAGTCACTTGATGTTTGGCGGGGAGAGAGAGGTGCGGCGTCGAGAGCGGAACTAGAGATCAACAACGGCATGGTCCTTTTTACCAAGGTTCGGGCCACTTGGCGCGTAAGACCCTATTCCTGCTTAGTTTGTATTGTGTGCTTACTGTAGGGTGGTTTTGCTACACTAACTTAGTAGGTGATTAGGGATTCTCCGATACCCGAAAAGTCCAACCCCTAAGATTGAGCTTTGGACCTCCTTTTATAGGCAAAGGGTCACCAACAGTGTGCTCGCGGGGTGTACAATGACCAATGTTCACCGTTCTACCTCTTCGGTGGTGTCAGGAGCAGTAAATGCCTTATCTGACCCCTGACCTGCCGCAAGATGGTTGCGACACGTACCCAGATGAATCAACACCTGGGCCTTGTGCTGGCACACAAGGGATGTGCTGGAGCGGTCGTATTGTGGTAGATACTAGGGGGGGACACATGGCGAGCGAACAGGGGCTTGCTGGCCTGCAGTCCCTATCGGGTGACTTGGTCACCCTCCCGGCAAGGAAGGCTTGCCCGCAGCTCGAATACTTTCTTGGAAAGGAAGGTTTGTCGGGGGCCTCGTCAGTCCATGCTAGCCTTCCCGGCAAGGAAACTTGTCGTGGTCTTGCTATACTTCGGGTAGTCTTCCCGGTGAAGCGGGCTTGCCGGGGTCTTGGGAATCTTCCAGGCAAGGAGGGCTTGCCAGGGCATTGCGACTGGAGCCTTTGTACTCCACGCCCCTCGAGAGGGCAAGGGTGTGGCCTTGGTGGGTCTTGGACTGCCTTTCTGCTGTTCTTCCTGGTGCACTATCATCAGGGATGTCGCCGATGCCCGTGCACAAGTCTGGGGCACAAGGAACCCCAGTCTCTAGTGCACCGACAATGGGCGCGGGCAAAGGCCTTCCAGCCACGCCCGAGCAACATGGAGCGGCGTTTCAGGTAGTCCAGATTCATCTGCATAACACCGTGAGAGCAGCCGTACGCCTGCAGCAACAAGACGAAAGACTTGACGGCCTCCATTGCCCTGGCAAAGGGGCGAGGGAGGTGAAGATGGCCTTGATGAACGCCACGTAGCTCCACGACAAACTCTAGCGCCGTCGTGTCCGAGTACCCACCCCATGGAGGAGAGGATGGTGCTCGAGGCGAAGGCAGGGGTGCTGGAGCAGCATTCTGGCTTCCCTGGCGACAGCCTCCGTGGCGACCATGGCCCCTCGCCCCTCCGCCACCTCGGGTGCTCGAGCCGTCCTCCGCAGTTGCGGCTCCTGAAGCTGTGGCATGATCCGAACGGGATCCTCTTGCTGATCTGGCGGCTGATGGTGGCCACCCTTGTCCCCTAACCATGATTAGGGGCGAGCGCCAGCTCAAGCTAAAGAAGATACTGCAGAACAGGCTAGGGGAGCAAGTCTAAGGTACAAGGCCCCAGCAAGCCTTTCCTGTCAACAAGATATCCAAGGCCCCGGCAAGCCTTTCTGGCCAGGAAGACATCCAAGGCCCCGACAAGCCGTTCTTGCCGGGAAGACATCCAAGGCCCCGGCAAGTCCTCCTTGCCGGGAAGATAGACAAGGCCCCGGCAAGCTTTCCTTGTTGGGAAGGCAGACTAGGCCACTCGCGAGGGCACCAGCCCGGCAAGCCCCCTTCCCCCGCCAGGTGTTCCCTCCTGCCACAGTGCCACCGACTACCACATCGCCAACGCATCCCTCATGCGCCAGCACAACACCCAGGTGTCGAAACACCTCGATACGTGTCGATACCATCCCGAGGTAGGTCAGGACACTGACGAAGCATTTACTGCCCCTAACACCGCGGTAGATGGACAACAGTGAACCCTATTCATTGTGCAGCTCGTGAACCCACTGTTGAGCACTGTTGGTGACCCCTTTGCCTATAAAACGAGGCCCAATGATCAGTTCTAAGGGGTTAGACACTTTGGTCATTTCCAGTAGGCAATCACTATCGCAAGTAATCCTACAACAAACACCTAATAGAACACACAAAGCAGGAGTAGGGTTTTACGCACTAAGTGGCCTGAACCTGGGTAAAAACGTTCCCGGTGCTGATCGCTAGCTCTGCTCTTGGGGCCACCCCTCTCCCCGCCGAACGATCAAGGGTTCCGTCGAGGTTCCCATAGGTGTCACCCGACACCGTAGATACACATCATAATGTCTGCATGCAACCAAACCATATGCCAGATGTATCTAGAACACTTCTGGCATTAGATCCAACACCATCACTAGTTTTTAACGCTCGAACCGTATTGGTGGCATCGGGTATCTATGCTAGGAAGGCCATTTTTGCCATGCCATAGCGAATCTTTTCTGAACTAGTGACATGCTATGCTTACGCAGAGCATGGGGTTTTGTGGATCTTGCCGCGCCCGTGGATTAACGGTCGGATCCGCAATTGACGACGGGGGATTCATGCAGCGTATTTTGCTGTGGTATAAATAGGCGAGGGATTAGGGTGAATGGCACCCAGGTCCCCTTTTCCCCTCAGTTACTGCCTCATCCCTCAATGCACTCCACCACATTTCACGATACTCTGCTACTCGTGTATTAACTTCCCGTGCCTGCGCATCCGAGAGTGATGGGGAAGGAGTCGACAACGATGCTCGAGTGTGAAAAGAAGATGTCCAAGGGTTCCTCATCGAGTGCCACTGGCGGGTCGGGTCGTCTCCAAGGCATCTGGACTTCTTCTCTGAGTGCGCAAAGAAGACGTCCAAGGGTTCCTCATCGAGCATCGGTTGCGGGTTGGCTCAGCTGCAAGGCGAATGGACTTTTTTGTGGGTCATGCTGGGTCGCCTGCAGGAGATTTAGGATGAGGTTGCCGACATGCTATGGTGTTGATCACAACGGGCAGTTGGACGCTGCTAGAGGCGGGTGTGCTGGAGCCATAACCCCAGGGGGACGAGAGCGTCGTCCTGATCACCCATGTCGATAGAGGTTTGTCCTTGCCACCCCATCCTTTTTCCGCAAGTTCATGAATTGCCTCGGAGCTGAGGTGCACTATCTCCCGCAACGAGGTAGTCTACTTGTGTTCTTTCATATCCTTGTGCGAGAACTTATTTGTTTGTCCTCCACACTGGGCTGTTCAAACACCTATTCACTTGTCGTTCAATCTCCGTGAAGAAGGCCTCGCCGGATGAAGAAAAAGCGAACATGAATCAGTAGTGCGGAGGGCTAGGAATCCATCTTAGGAGGAAGGGGAGCTTTCCTTCGATGAGCTTTCCCGAGTTCGTAAAGTGTTGGCAGGATAGCTGGTTCTATTACAAGGATGTCCCAAATGTTATTTGTAAGTCGGGACTTCTGCTGTACTAGGGAGAGAGGGTGAGGTGTCTGCGGTCCTTAGTAGTGACCAAGGAGGAGAAAAAATACGTGGGGATCTTGGTGGTGTCCCTCATGATCGTTGTGAGGAAAGGCATCAATGCGATGGACCTACTAGATGTCTTCCTCAAGCGGAAGATCTAGCCCTTGCATGAGAGGGTGCATCCCCCATGGACGTACGAAGGCCAGAGTGACACCACAAGAGTGCACCCGGAGGAACTATCAGAGAAGAACGTGGAGGCCAAGATTATGGACATCACCTCCGCTCGGGACAACCCTCAAGGAGTGAGGATACTAGCTCCCTTTGACAAGGGAAACCTGTCGATTGAGATAATCATAGATCTTTCTGAACCATGTCTATTTGGTGTGTATTGCTGACTATCTTTAGTGTTGCTCACTCCATTATTTAGATCTTGACAAAGCTTCACGGAGATGATTCCCAACATCGATCGTGACATTGGCGATGTCGCAAGAAACACCGAGCATCCTCGTGAGGATGTGAGTGATTATGACACATGAAATGGTGATGACAGGAATGATGACAAAGACACACAGGACGGGGAGGTGTCCGAGTCTTCTCTATCAAAGAGCGTTGCACCAAAGAACTGAACCAACAACCACCATGAACCGAGTGTGCTCCTCATAAGAAGGGTGCATGCAAGATTCAAGTTTCCTGACGAGTATGATGACCTATCATACCCAAAGAATTAGGTAAACAACCATGCAATCCATAAGTTCTTGAAGATTTGAGTTCTTGGAAATCTGCAGCAAGAAAAGGGATTGCAACGAAACCCGACAAAAATATCACTGAGATCCAACAAAAGTAGCCTACCATTAGTGTAGATGATTGGAATATTTTCAAGATGCAAAACCAGGAGAACTCTATAGTGATGACCAAGTAGTCCTGGGGGAAGGACATGCAATAAAGGACACTAAGTAATCACATTGTCGACAATATTGGTTTTGTTGGGAAGAAGACCATATGGGATAAGCAGGACGCTGCACTTGCAACAAAGGGCATCCCAAACCATGTTGAGCAATTCAAGCACCAACTCGAATATAACTATGTCAGGGGGTGGTACCATTATTATCATAAGACAGGGGAATTTTCCACGGTTCACGAAAAAAGTAGACTAGACCTGGCAAGGCAGCATGCAAAACCTTAGAGCTCATAAGGGTTGACGGCAAGGTAGAACACTCCTCTTAACCAGTCAATCAACATTACCCTAGGCAAGGAGCCTTAGCACCACCGGCAGGTGGCCATGTGAATAATGCCAGATGCGGTGCCAAATGGGACTATCATTACACCGAAGACAATGAGCTATAGCGACAGAAAAAGAGAGCCAAGTGGAGCATTGGACAGAAAATACTCGGAGCCATAGGCTCAACCACAGCCAATATCGCGCATAAACATTCAAAGCCAAGCCCATGCCCAAGCTATGATGCCTTCAATAATCGAGAGCGTGAAGAATTGGATCAAGAATGGTGAACTAGGAAACATTCTCATACAACCTTCGCCCAAGTATAGGATCCCGTCTGTCTCTTTCATTACAAATCCATCACCAATGGCTGCTCTCAATGCTCTTACGAAATCCACTTCATGTAGTCTCTTGGCCTATGTGAGTGGTGATCTATTTATAGTTGGAATTGGATCTATCATTCGCCCCAAAAATACCATGATTCATGGAGTGTTGATGCCCAAGGGGGTCTTCAAAGTTGAGTTGTTTGTTCTCATAAGGGGTTTTGAAGACATTTCTCCTCCTGTACAACATGTACGTGCGGATAGCCAGTTGAACCTTGAAGGATGCTTAGGTTGGCTAATGAAGTGGCCGAAGAATCAAATTCGGCTAGGAAACATCCAAATCTCCCAACCTCGCACCAAATGAACAATGACAAAACATGTGGACGAGGACCATCTCCTTGGGTCAGATTCAACCTGAAGTTTGTAACAACATGTGCATGCTAGTGAGGACAACGACAGTGCGCATGCCAGTGAGAACAACGACAATGTGGTTGTCGGTGGTGAGGACCATGTTAATGGGTGGGATGTCAGCGGTGAAGACAATTTCAATTGTGGAGATGTCGGTGGTGAGCAGAATCTACTTGTTAATCGATACTTCCTAATTAACGAATATGAGAAATCAACTTCCAACATGGTAATGTTGATGGACCTATGTCTGTTCGTCCTGTCGAATCAATTTCTATGCCTCCACTTGTTCAACAGGAATGTGTTGTTCCTTGCCATAAGATTCTATTCAATGATGACTTCATGCCACCAGACACACATGTGCAACCACACAGGGGAGCACTGCTGAGTCCAAACACACTCAATATGATGGTCACACATGCACTACTAGACAATATAGCCAGCCATCATAACCCGACACACAATAATAGAAAGCGACTAGGTAATAAGAAGGCCAATCTGAACCAACCGGTTTAGAAGAGTAAAGAAGTTGGTCCTATTGTATGGTGGAGTTACTATTCCTTGTGTGAACCTTGTTGGAAATATGCCCTAGAGGCAATAATAAAATAGATATTATTATATTTCACTATTCAAGATAATCGTTTATTATCCATGCTAGAATTGTATTGAATGGAAACTCAGATACATGGTTGGATACATAGACAATACACTGTCCCTAGTAAGCCTCTAGTGAACTAGGTTGTTGATCAAGGATGGTCAAGGTTACCTAGCCATAGACAAGGGTTGTCACTTGATAATGGGATAACATCATTAGGAGAATGATGTGATGGACAAGACCCAAACTATGAACGTAGGATGTGATCGTGTCATTTTCTTGCTACTGTTTTTCTGCATGTCAAGTATATGTTCGTATGACCATGAGATCATGTAACTCACTGACACTGAAAGAATACCTTGTGTGTGTCAAACGTTGCAACGTAACTGGGTGACTATAAAGGTGCTCTACAAGTATCTCCGAAGGTGTTTGTTGAGTTAGCATGGATCCAGACTGGGATACGTTACTCGGTATGACAGACAGGTATCTGAGGGCCCACTCAGTAATACAACATCACAACAAGCCTTGCAAGCAATGTCATTAAAGAATTAGTCACATGATTTTGTATTATGGAATGAGTAAAGGGACTTGTCGATAACGAGATTCAAATAGGTATAGACATACCGATGATCGAATTTCGGGCAAGTAACACACCGAAGGATTAAGGGAATGTTATACGGGATTAACTAAATCCTTGACATAGAGATTCAACTGATAAAGAATTTCATAGAATATGTAGGAGACAATATGGACATCCAGGTCCCGCATTGGTTATTGATCGGAGAGTGTCTCGATCATGTCTACATAGTTCTCGAACCCGGAGGGTGTGCACACTTATGGTTCGGTGATGTTTCAGTATACTTGAATTATGTATGTTGGTAACCGAATATTGTTTGGAGTATCGGATGGGATCTCGGACGTCATGAGGAGTTCTGGAATGGTCCAGAGGAGAATATTGATATATAGGAAGGGTGTACTTGGCTTCCGAAAAGATTTCGGGTATTACCGATGAAGTACCGGGAATGACGAATGGGTTCCCGGGTTCCACTAGGAGGGGCCACCCACCGGGAGGGGGGAACGAATAGGCCTAAAGGTGGCGCACCAGCCCCTGGTTGGCTAGGTGGCCAGCCTAATAGGCCTATTATGCCGAAATACAAAAGGGGTAGGAGTCCAACTAGGAAGGACAGTCCTCGTCCACTAAACCGAATTGGAGGAGGACTCCTCCTCCTCCTTGTGTGCGCCGACCGAACCCTTGGATTTTTCCATAGGGATCCTCCTCTCCCGCCGCACCTCAAGCCATGGTGCAGCCCCTCTCCCTCCACTACTTTGTGACACCTCGTATGCTATTCCAGTAGTGCATGGCGAAGCCCTACCGGATTAGCTCCACCATCATCACTGTCACGCCGTCGTGCTGTCATAGAATTCAGCTACCTCTTCATCTCTCTTGCTAGATCAAGAAGGCGGAGATCGTCATCGAGCTACACGTGTGCTGAACACGGAGGTGTCGTCCTTTTGGTAGTAGATCATGATTGGATCGCCGGACGACTTGCCATTGGGATCACGAAGATGTTCGACTACATCAACCACGTTTATTAACGCTTCCCTCTTAGCGATGTGGCTCCAATCTCTCCTCTTGTAGATGGTCATCACCATGGATAGATCTTTTGTGTGCGTAGGAAAATTTTGTTTCCCTTGCAACGTTCCCCCGCAGTGGCATCATAAGCTAGGTCTATGCATAGATGATATCTCGAGTAGAAAACAAAGGAGTTTGTGGGCGTTGATATTCAGATTGCTTCCCTCATTAGTATTTTCTTGATTCGATGGTATTGTTGGATGAAGAGGCCGGACCAACATTACTCGTACTCTAATGAGAGACATGTTCCATCGATTAATATGCAACTTGTTGCATAAAGATGGCTGGCGGGGGTCTGTTTCTACTACTTTAGTTCAATCAGATTTGACAGAGGCGGTCCTGTGAGAAGGTTAAATAACAACTTGTATATCACCGTTGTGGTTTTGTGTAAGTAAGATGCGATCATGCTAGATACCGATAGCAGCCACGTAGAACATGCAACAACAAATTAGAGTGCGTCTAACTTGTTTTTGCAGGGTATGATGTGATATGATATGGCCAAAGACATGATATGAATATTTGATGTATGAGATGATCATGTTGTAATAGTTAAATATCGACTGGCATGTTGATGTTATGGCAACCGACAGGAGCCATAGGGTTGTCTATAATTATATTGCGCTTGGTGATGGTTCGCTTTATCACTAGTTCACTAGCTTTAGTAGAAAAAAGATAGTTAGCACGACAACCTCGATGGCAGCACAATGATGGAGATCATGGTGTGGAGCCGGTGATGATGGAGATCATGCCGGTGCTTTGGATATGGAGATCAAAAGCACAAGTTCATGGCCATATCATGTCACTTACGATTTGCGTGTGATGTTAATCCTTTTATACACCTTATTTTTCTAAGGACGACAGTAGCATTATAAGGTCATCCCTCACTAAAATTTCAAGATACAATTGTGTTCTCCCCGAGTGTGCACCGTTGTGAATGTTCATCGTTTGGAGACACCACGTGATGATCGGGTGTGATAGACTCTGCGTTCACATACAATGGGTTTAAGACTGTTGCACACGTGGAACACTCAGGTTAAACTTGATGAGCCTATCATGTACAGATATGGCCTCGGAACAGAAGATACCGAAAGGTCGAACATGAGTCATATAGTAGATATCATCAACATAGAGATGTGCACCATTGAAGCCAACTCAACTCACGTGATGATCGGACTTGAGTTGGTGAATTTGGATCATGTGTCACTCGAATGACTAGAGGGATGTCAATTCGAGTGGGAGTTTATTAGTAATATGATTAACTAAACTCATTATCTCGAACATAGTCTAAGTAATCTTTGCAAATTTTGTGTTGTAGCTCAATGGCTTGCGCAGTACCACCCTTGAATTTTATTGCATTCCTAGAGAAAGCTAAGCTGAAAGATGATGGCAGCAACTTTATAGACTGGGCAAGAAATCTGAGAATTATTCTCACGGTTTCTCAAACGACTTATGTCCTTCATGCACCGTTAGGTGATGCACCACCCAAACTGGCGACCCAAGATGATACGAACATCTTGCAATCGCGTCTGGATGACAACTAATAGTTCAATGTGCAATTTTGTATGGCTTAGAACCGGGACTTCAAAGATGTTTTGAACATCATGAAGCATATGAGATGTTCCAAGAGTTGAAGTTTATCTTTGAGAAGAATGTCCGGATCAAGAGGTATGAAACCTCCGATAAGTTCTATGCTTGCAAAATGGAGGAGAATAGGCCTGTTAGTAAGCACATACTTAGAATGTCTGGGCATTCTAACCATCTGGCTGGGTTGGGAATTGTTCTCCTGCCAGAGGCAATCACTGACAGAGTTCTTCAATCATTGCCACCTAGATATAAAGGGTTTGTGTTGAACTACAACATGAAAGGGATGAATAATTCAGTCGCTGAGCTATTTGCAATGCTCAAAGTTGCTAAGTCAGCAATTCAGAAAGAACATCAAGTGTTGATGGTCAATAAAACAACTAGTTTCAAGAAAAAAGGCAAGGGCAAGAAGTGTAACTACAAGAAGAGTGGCAAACCAGTTGCCCCTCCCACGAAGAAACCTAAGGCTGGCCCCAAGCCAGAAACTGGGTGCTATTATTGCAAGGGGACTGGTCACTAGAACAGAATTGCCCCAAGTATGTGGCCGATAAGAAGGCGGCCAACACCAAACAAGGTATATTTGATATACATGTTATTAATGTGTACCTCACCAACTCTCGCTGTAGTGCGTGGGTTGTTGATACCGGTTCGGTTGCTCACATTTGCAACTCAAAGTAGGAACTAAAGAATAGAAGAAGGTTGGCGAAGTACGAAGTGACGATGCGTGTGGGAAATGGTTCCAAGGTTGATGCGATCGTCGTCGGCACACTCTCACTTCAATTACCATCGAGATTAGTGTTGAACCTAAATAATTGTTACATGGTTACTCATTTACTGCAGATGGTTTCTCAACAAGCCAAACTTGTCATTTCTTAATGTTTGGGGATGTGATGCTTATGTCCAAAAACTTCATCCTGAAAAGATGGAACCCAAAGCGGAAAAGTCTGTCTTCATAGGATACCCAAAAGAGAAATTTGGGTACACCTTCTATCTCAGATCTGAAGGCAACGTGTTTGTCTCTAAAAAAGGAGGTTTTCTTGAGAAAGAGTTTCTCTCGAAGGAATTGAGTGTGAGGAAGAGAGAACTTGATGAGGTTGTAGAATCTTCACTTTAACGAGCAAGTGGCGCATCACAGAAAGAAGTATTTGTGGCACCTACGTCAGTTGAAGAGGAAGCTGTTGATGATGATCATATAGCTTCAGATCAAGTTGCTATCGAACCTCATAGGTCGACAAGGGGATGTACGATTCCTGAGTGGTACGACAACCCTGTCTAATTAATCATGTTGTTAGACAACGACGAACCTACGAGCTATGAAGAAGAAATGGTGCGCCCAGATTCCAACAAATGGTTAGAGGCCATGAAATCAGAAATAGGATCCATGTATGAAAACAACGTATGGACTTTGGAAATATTACCTGAAGGGAGAGAGGCTATTCAGAATAAATGGATATTTAAGAAGAAGACGAACGTGGACGGTAATATCACCGTCTATAAAGCTTGACTTGTGGGAAAGGGGTTTTCACAAGCTCAAGGAGTTGACTATGATGAGACTTTCTCACCCGTAGCGATGATTAAGTCCATCAGAATCATGTTAGCAATAGTTGCGTTTTTTGATTATGACGTTTGGCAGATGGATGTCAAAACAGCGTTCCTTAATGGTTTCCTTAAGGAAGAGTTGTATACGATATAACCGAAAGGTTTTGTCAATCTAGAGAATAGTGACAAAGTATGCAAACTCCAGTGATCCATTTATGGACTGGTGCAAGCATCTCAGAGTCGGAATCAACGCTTTGATGAGATAATCAAAGCATTTGGGTTTATACAAGTTTATCGAGAAGCTTGTATTTACAAGAAAGTGAGTGGGAGCTCTATAGCATTTCTAATATTACATGTGGATGACATATTGCTTATTGGAAACAATATAGACCTTTTGGGAAGCGTAAATGATTGTTTGAATACAGGTTTTTCAATGAAGGACCTAGGAGAAGTTGCTTACATATTAGGCATCAAGACCTACAGAGATAGATCAAGACGCTTGATATGACTTTCATACAGCACATACCTTGACAAAGTTTTGAAGAAGTTCAAAGTGGAACAATCCAAGAAAGGGTTCTTACCGGTGCAATAAGGTATGAAGTTGAGTAAGACTCAATGCCCAGTAAATGGAAAATAAATAGAAAAGATGAGTGTCCTCCCCTATGCTTCAACCATAGTCTCTATCATGTACGCAATGCTGTGCACAAGACCTAATGTCAGCCTCGCCATAAGTATGTCGGAAAGGTTTCAAAGTAATCCAGGAATGGAGCACTGGATAGTAGTCAAGAATATTCTAATGTACCTAAAAAGGACTTAGGAAATGTTTCTCGTTTATGAAGGTGACAAAGAGCTCGTCGTAATGGGTTACGTTGATACAAGCTTTGACACTGATCCGGATGACTCTAAGTCACAATTCGGATACGTATTTATTCTCAATGAAGGTGTGGTAAGCTGGTGCAGTTCCAAGCAGAACGTGGTAACCGATTCTACATGCAAAGCAGAGTACATAGCTGCCTCAGAGACGGCTAAAGAACATGTGTGGATGAAGCAGTTCATGATAGATCTTGCAGTTGTGCCGGGTGCACTGGATCCAATGACTTTGTTGTGTGACAACACTGGTGTCATTGCTCTAGCGAAGGAACCAAGGTTTCACCAGAGGACCAGACACATAAAGCGACACTTCAATTCCATCCATGTTACATCAAGGAGGAGGACATAAATATTTGCCAAGTGCAAACGGATCTGAATGTTGCAAACACGTAGACTAAGCCTATTCCACGACAAAAACATGATCAACACCAGAACTGTATGGGTGTTAGATTCGTTAAACATAGTCATGTGAGTTAGATTAGTGACTCTATTTCAAGTGGGAGACTGTTGGAAATATGCCCTAGAGGCAGTAATAAAATAGTTACCATTAAATTTCACTAATCAAGATAATTGTTTATTATCCATGCTAGAATTGTATTGAATGGAAACTCAGATACATGTGTGGATACATAGACAACACACTTTCCCTAGTAAGCCTCTAGTGAACTGGCTTGTTGATAAAGGATGGTTAAGGTTTTCTAGACATAGACAAACGTTGTCACTTGATAATGGGATCACATCATTAGGAGAATGATGTGATGGACAAGACCCAAAATATGAACGTAGCATGTGATTGTGTCATTTTATTGTGAATATTTTTCTTCATGTCAAGTATATGTTCCTATGACCATGAGATCATGTAACTCACTCACACCGGAAGAATACCTTTTGTGTATCAAACGTCGCAACGTAACTGGGTGACTATAAAGGTGCTCTACAGGTATCTCCGAAGGTGTTTGTTTAGTTAGCATGGATCCAGGCTGGGATTTGTTACTCCGTATAACACACAGGTATCTCGGGGCCGACTCGGTAATACAACATCACAACAAGGCTTGCAAGCAATGTGACTAAAGAGTTAGTTACAGGATTTTGTATTACAAAACGAGTAAAGAGACTTGCCAGTATCGAGATTCATATAGGTATAGATATACCGACAATCGAATCTCGGGCAAGTAACACACCAAAGGACAAAGGGAATCTAATACAGGATTAACTAAATCCTTGAGATAGACGTTCAACCGATATGAACTTCCTAGAATATGTAGGAGCCAATATGGACATCTAGGTCCCTTTACTGGTTATTGATCGGGGAGTGTATCGATCATGTGTGCATAGTTCTCGAACCCGTAGGGTCTGCACACATAGGGTTCATTGATGTTTTTGTATAGTTGAATTATGTATGTCGGTAACCATATTTTTTAGGAGTCCCAAATGTTACGAGGAGTTCCGAAATGGTCCGGAGACGAAGATTGATATATAGGAAGGGTGTATTTGGATTCCGGAAAGATTTCGGGCATTACCAGTGTTTTGGGGTTCCAACGGGAGGGGCCACCCACCCGGAGGGGGGCCAAATAGGCCTAAAGGTGGCGCACCAGCCCCGGGTGGGCTGGGCGGCCAGCCCAATAGGCCTATTCAGCTGAAATACAAAAGGGGAAGGAGTCCCACTAGGAAGGAGAGTCCTGCTACACCAAACCGAATTGGAGGAGGACTCCACCTCCTCCTTGTGTGCGCCGGACAAACCCTAGGGATTTTCCCTAGGGCGCCGCCCCTCCCTCCCACCTATATATAGTGGAGGGGAGAGAGGCTATCCACACCTAAAGCCACGGCTCAGTCCCTCTCCCTCCACTACTTTGTGGCACCCGGTAGGTTATTCCGGTAGTGCACGACGAAGCCCTGTCGGATTAGCTCCAGTGTCATCACTGTCATGCCGTCATGCTGTCGGAGAATTCAGCTACCTCTTCGTCTCTCTTGCTAGATCAAGAAGGTGGAGATCATCATTGAGCTGCACGTGCGCTAAATGCGGAGGTGCCGTTTGTTCGGCAGTAGATCGTGATTCGATCGCGGGACGGCTTGCGATTTGGATCGCGAAGACGTTCAACTACATCAACTGCATTTCTTAACACTTCCCGCTTAGTGATCTATAAGGGTATGTGGATCCGATCTCTCCTCTCGTAGATGTTCATCACGATAGATAGATCTTATGTGTGAGTTGGAATTTTTTTGTTTCCCATGCGATGTTCCCCCTCAAACTTATACTTCTGAAGGATCTCAACTATCTTGTGTAGACATAATTGAGGATTATGCATGACACGTTTCTATGTTGGGAGAAGTAAGCATTCTCTCATACTGGAGGTGGATTTCGCCCCTTTTTTACGAAGGTGCCACCAAATCTTGGTTTGTGCGACAATTTCCGTGCGGAATAATTTTATGTGTCGTTCGACGACATCTTCAACTTGTTCTTGCTAATGAAGCTTAGATCCTCCTAAGTACGCCTATGGGAAATCAATACTGCCTACACTGCCAAGTGTGAGCTCAGCAAAGAATTCATGGAAGCGGACCCATACCTCATGCACGAGACCAACGCCAATAACCATGAGCACTGACAAGCTATATATGCTGAAGTATTTGACATACTTCATGAATTCCAACATGTAGAAAGACTGCCTTCTTGTTCCATACTATCGAAGTAAGTAATTATGTCTAGCTACATTTTATACTTAATTCATAGAGTCTTTTTGTGCATGCTTCCATGTAAAACCACTAACTCAACTTTTTACACAGAGAACATTGTGCCCAAATCGTTGTTACCCTGAAGTTCGCCGAAACTTATTTCTTGCATTCAACGAGGAAAGTGAAGAAAGACTATAGAGGCATCAAGAAGGTCCTGTATGAAGCACTTTTTGAGTATACCGACTATGAAGTAGTGAGTGATCAGAGACGGATATCGCAAGTTTGACAAATTTAAAACGATGCGCTTCAGCCACAAAACTGTGTTTTTTTGTATGCAATAGCCAGAAAATAGTGTGGTTTTGCGTTATCATACATTAAAACTGGACTAGCTATCTTTGCTAATAATTTAAGCACCATCTACGACATTACATAGTTATCTTGAATGTCCTTCAATTGCCGTTACTTGTTTCCTTATTCTTCCATGCGACATTTGCTATTTCCAGTTGTCGTGGCAGCGATTTTCCGATGCATACAAATCAAGTAATGGCGTGCTCAGAAACTACCACATCTATAGTGTTTTTTAGTATTTGTGACATTGGAATAATGTGAACGCCATAGATACACATCATAATGCCGGCGTACAACAAAACAATACGGTAGAGGTATCCAAATCACTTCTCGCATTAGATCCAACGCCATCACTAGTTTTTAACTGTGGAACTGTATTGGTGGCATCGGGTGTCTACGCCAGCAAGGCCATTTTTACCATGACATAACTAAGGTTTTATGCACTAGTGACATTCTCTGCTTACCCCGAGCATGGGGTTTTGCGGATCTTGCCGCGAACGTTGATTGATGATGGATCCGCAATTGACGGCGGGGGATTCATGGAGCGGATTTTCCTGTGGTATAAATAGGCGAGGGATTAGGGTGGATAGCACTGAGGTTCCCTTTTCCCCTCACTTACTTCGTCGTGCCCCAATGCACTCCACCACATTTCACCATACTCTGCTACTCGTCTGTCCACTTCCCAGGCCTGCACATCCAGGAGTGATGGGGAAGGAGTCGACAACGAAGGTCATGTGTGAAAAGAAGATGTCCAAGGGTTCCTCGTTGAGTGCCATTGGTGGGTCGGGTCATCTCCAAGGCGACTAGACTTCTTCGCTGAGTGTGCAAAGAAGATGTCCAAGGGTTCCTTATCGACCATCGGTGGCGGGTCGGGTCAGCTCAAAGGCGACTGTACTTTGTTGCGGGTCATGCTGGGTCGCTTGCAGGAGATTGAAGGAGAGGCTGCCGACATGCTATGGTGTTCATCACAACAGGCAGCTGGACGCTGCTAGAGGCAGGCGAGCTGGAGCCATAACCCTAGGGGCATAATAGTGTCCTCCTGATCCCCACGTCGATAGAGGTTTCTCCCTGCCACCCATCCCTTTTTCCGTAAGGTCTTGAACTGCTTCGGTGCTCAGCTGCACCATCTCCCCCAATGAGATAGTATAGTTGTCTTCTTTCATATCCCTGTGCAAGAACTTATTGTTTTGTCCTCGACACTCGGGCTGTTCGAACAACTATTCGCTTGTCGTTCAATAACCATGAAGAAGTCCTCGTTGGATGAAGAAAAAACGAACTTGAATCAGTAGTGCGGATGGCTAGGAATCCAACTTAGTGGCAAGGGAAGATTTCCTTCGATGAGCTTTCCCGAGTTTGTAAATTCTTGGTAGGATAGTTGGTTCTATTGCAAGGATGTCCCGAATGTCATCTGTCATTCGAGACTTCCGCTATACTAGGGAGAGAGGGTGAGGTCTCTGCAGTCCTTAGTGGTGACCAAGGAGGAGAAAATAGACGTGGGGATCTTGGTGGTGTCCCTCATGAGCATCATGAGGAAAGGCACTAATGTGATGGACCTACTGGAGGTCTTCCTTAGGCGGAGGATTGAGGCCTTGTAAGAGAGGGTGCATCCCACGTGGATGTACGATGACCAGATTGACACCACAAGTGTGCACCCGAAGGAACTCTCGGAGAAGGCCGTGGAGGCCAAGATTATGGCCATCACCTCCGCTCGGGACAACCCCCAAGGTGCGAGGAGACGGGCTCCCTTTGACAAGGGCAACCTGTCGATTGAGCTAATCATAGATCTTTCTGAACCATGTGTCTTTCTTGTGTATTGTTGACTATTTTTAGTGTTTCTGCCTCCATTATTTAGTTCTTAACAAAGCTTCACAGAGATAATTTTTAAGGTGCCCAATGTCGTTCGTGCAATTGGCGATGTGGCGAGAAACACCGAGCACTCTCGTGAGACACAAAGTATGGGGAGGAGGCCGAGTATTCTCTATCAAAGAGCGTTCCTCCAAAGGACCGAACCAAGAGCTGCCACGAGCCTAGTGCGAGCGTTGGTGGGTGGAAGGGGCCGAGAGATCTGAAGCACACCGCACCGGCCACCAATACTTGGAGCTCAAAGGGTGGTCGATCCAAGTCCGCCGGGTCTCTTGAGAAGGCGCCCAAGCAACTCAAGGTCTCTATCGTCAAATCTCAAAAGGTCGCAACATTGGCAAGGATGAAGGCATCTCTGCCCATATTGTTTACGTAAGTCTCAAGAGTAACTCTTTTGATTGAATGTGCGATGACCGAGTGACGTTGTGAATACAACGCTGACACTTCGGCAACCTCACTTGACGCGGAAGTTGAGGGGTAGGGCCAGGCAGACACAGAAGCCACGTCTTCCAAAGGTACATTTTCCTTATGATTTTACTACACCCGAGTGATTCTTGTTTTGTTGTTTTAATCGCCCGTGTGAATGCATCTCCCACCGAACTAATCTACCTTGACGATGACGACCAGTCCGAGTGGGTAGATACATAGGCTGGAACAGGAGCACCTTTCGGACACTCATGTTGTCATGCATGACATTCTGGCGGTCCGAGTGAGCTTGGTTTCTCCAGCAAAGGCCCCAACTCCGCCTCCAAGTTGTACGACTCAGATCTCTACGACTAAGACTACTTCCCTTCCTTTGGTTTCATCCATCGTGGCTCCAACTCCTCCGCTTGTACCTGTTCTTGAGCCGTCCTCGTCCACTCTGTACTCTCTGCATCAAACCCCTCACGACCAACACTACTAACGGAAACCCTAGTAGTAGCGCCGCTGACCGCGCTACTGCCATGGCGCTAGAGCTAACTACTAGAAGTAGCGCTCGTTAAGGAGCGCTACTGGTAACTGAGTTAGCAGTAGCGTGCTTTTCTAACCCGTGCTACTACTAATCGTGCATATTTTTTAATATTTATATTTTATTTTCACATGGTTATACATATTAATGTACAACATGAGTAAAAATTGTGGAA
Organism: Hordeum vulgare subsp. vulgare; assembly: GCF_904849725.1. Taxonomy (NCBI): domain Eukaryota; kingdom Viridiplantae; phylum Streptophyta; class Magnoliopsida; order Poales; family Poaceae; genus Hordeum; species Hordeum vulgare. Next base: position 278,824,840 of record NC_058520.1, read on the forward strand.
GAAACAACATTTAGATTAAATTAGATGGATGCAAGAGACCAAGTTAAATTAGAGGCAAATACGATGTTGCGAATCGCAACATCGTATTTTCCTGTAATTCAAGTTGGTCACTTGCATCCATCCAATTTAATCTACTATATGTCATATAAATTATCATCCTCTTAATTATGTAACAACTCATCATCATGAAAATTGTACCAAGTTAAAATGCCATAAATCAGAAAGCACCATAAGCATCATCATCTTAATTGATCATGCCAAGTTTAAGACATATATAAACCCTAAACCATGATGAAGCAAATAGATCCAACGATCTCCAGCTTGTGGCTTGCGATCTTTCTTTATTGCTCTCCATGCTTCAGTTTGGAGTTTTCCTTGTGGTTTGCGCTCACGGCTTGTAATTTCAATCTCACGTTCGCGATGCATCAACGGAGAGACATCATCATTTGGCAGTTTCCGTTGAAGAATATAATAGTAGCCTAGTTAACAATGTAATTTACATAATAGAAGCATAATTAGCAATGTAATTTACTTAATAGTAGTGTAATTAGCAACTCTTACCAAGATATCTGTGTGAATGACATCAGATCTCAACCTATGCACTAGTGGCATGTATATTTGGGCATTTGATATTTCCTACTTTTAGTAAAAGTAATGCTGAAATCCACAAAAAAGGTCGACATGACCATTGCTAAAATAAGACATATCGAGCTCTTGAAACTTGCTGGATAAGAATAAACATTCTGGCAAATCATATGCACTTGGAGGTGTTCCCTGCAAATTCATACACGCATGTTCAATAATGACATATAGCATTCTTTGATGACAAAGTGATAGTGATGTAAAAGTAATTAAAATGTCCAACACATTCCTATATTAAAAAAATATTTGATACCTCAAAAATTTCTATATTCAAAAAACCTATTCGATACCTAAAATATTTAAGGTATTTTCTATTTCTATTACTAGTTTTCATATTTTCTGTAAAGGTATTTTTTGTCCATCACATTTGTATTCGATTAATAATTTTTTACTCAAAATTTTCTTTTTCTATTAATACTTTTTAATTTTTTCTTCTATTTTATTACTAAATTTTGTACTGAAAATTGCTATACTAAAACATTACATAATTAGAAGAGAGGAGGTGGGAGGAGTGGTGAGTGAAGAGGAGGAGGAGGAGGGAGGAGGGCAGCAAGAGGAGGGAGAGAGGATTGCAATGGGAGGAGCAAGGATAGAGGAATAGGAGGGAGGAGGGCGGTCCCAGGAGGACGGAGGAGTGAGGTGGCTGGTTGGAGGAGGAGAGGAGGAGGGTTGGGGGAGGAAGGAGGAGGTAGGCGATAGGAGAGAGGAGAGAGGAGTGTGGCAAGAGGAGGAGGGAGGGAGGTACCTTAGGAGAAATGATGGCAGCGATGGGCGAGGGCGATGACAGTGGCGGGCAACGGAGACGGTGGGTTACAGAGCGAGAGTGTGAGAGGGGAGTGAGAGAGACCGGAGCGGACGCGTGGGGTGTGGATAATGTGACCCTAGTAGTAGAGCAGGGTATCTACCAGCTCTACGACTAAAATGTTAGTAGTAGTGCGTGTTGTGCAGCCACATTGCTACTATAGCTAGCCCACGGGGGACACTATGGGGGCCTTGTAGTAGTCGCGTGGCCCACCAAAGCCTGCTGAAAGCACATATTCTCCCTTGGTGGTTTTGATAATTCATGACAAGATACATTGTTTCTTGGACTAAAACTTTTACCAAGATATTTCAGAAATAGTCGATAGAGACCATTGGCTAAGGGATTATGTGGAGATGCCCCTTGATGCAAGAAAGGAATAGGATTGGACCAAGCTTCAGTCTACAACAGTCTTCATTTTATATTTGTGAGAAATCACTTTTGAGTCCATAGAAAAGACAATAGTATTGAAAGGGTGTGAGGTATTAGAATGAACTGGTTGCTCAAGTGCTCAAAGTTAGCCACCAAAACACGCAATCATTCTTCCCACAGTGTCCCATCGGTGCAACCATTCTGACCGATACAACACACTGAAAATCGGTGCCACCAACTTTCCCATTCCGGCACTACCGAGTTTGATCTCAAACAGAACCCTAGCCATTCGCACCAAATCGGTGCAACCGAAACCATGTCGGTGCTACCGAGTTTGGCTGACCAACTTTCTCTTGTCTCGGTACACAAGATCGGAATTTCCGAGTTTGAGTATCGGTGTCACCGAGTTGCGTCATCTCACCGTTAGCCACCTTTTCGGTGCCACCGAGTTTTGTATATCAGTTCCACCTAGTTTCAAAATTTGTTGCCTTTAGTGCACGTACTTACGACCGAGTTGATGACTTTGGTGTCACCGAGTTGGCCACTTTAGGTGTAACGGTTGGATTTTGGGGTCAGCCTATATATACCCCTCCACCTACCTCTCATTCACATAGGAAGCACTCAGAACACATACTTCATTGCCAGATCCATTTTTCTAAGAGAGAGACACCTACTCATGTGATGAGACCAAGATATTCCAATCCAATCATTTGAAACATGATCACCAACGTCCCCAAGTTGATTTACACCAAATCAATCTCTCCTACACATGCTTATTCTGTGAGAGAGTGATTTTGTGCTGAGGAGACTATCTTTAGAAGCACAAGATCAAGGTGTTCATTGTTCTACCACATCTATTACCTTTTGGAGGTTTGTGCCTCCTAGACTGGTTAGGTGTCGCTTGGGAGCCTCCTACTTCACGTTGTGGAGTTGAACCATGATGTTTGTAAGGGCAAGGAGATTGTCTACTTCGTGAAGATCTACTATGGGTAAGGCTAGTCCTTCGTGGGCAGAAGTTGTGGTGGAATAGACAAGGCCGCCTCTGTGTGGACCCCTTGTGGGTGGAGCCTTCCATGGACTCTCGTAGATGTTACCCTCAGTGAGTGGGTTGAAGTCACCACTAATGTGGACGTATGATAGATCCACCTATCGGAACAATGCAAAAAATCGCCTTGTCAACCTCTTTGCGATTGATCTCCTAAACTATACCCCTTTACATGTGCAAAGTCTTTACTATTCCGCTTCCATATATGTTGACTAGCATGTGTAGGGTGTACTAGACTTGTTAGAATTGCTAAAATTCTGCCTTCCATAAAATTGCGAAAGGCTAGGATGTTAATCTTGACAAGTAGTCTATTCACCCCCCCTCTAAACACACCTTATTTCGATCCTACAATTGGTATCAGAGCAAGGTCTCTAAAACCTTGGTTTAATCACCATTGGAGGAAGAAGAATGTGACTAGTTCTAGTATTTTTAGTTGTAGAGTGCCTATTCTTGACGGGGACTATTTTAGGCAATGGACATATGAAATGCTTGATATATTTGATGAGTTCCATTTGCACAAGTATGTTGCATATCACTATGTGCCTCCCATTGATCCCGTACATCCTTCTCATGATGATGAAATTGATATGCTTGGTAAATTTAACACTGTTAATCTAATCATTAGAGGGCTACCAAGAAATGTGCTTAATCAAATGCAAAACTTTGAGTGTGCTAATAATTTGTGGAAAGACTTAGAGAAATGATAACCAAATTATTCCTTGAAATATCTTGATACTATTGTCCACAAATGCATTTCCTTTCACAAAACGAAGCCAACTGGTCCTCATTTTGATAAAGGAGATGTCATTACTATTAACAATATCATTGTTGAAGCCATTCACGTACATAAATATGAACATTGACATAGTCAAAATTCTGATTAAACTCTTGTTTCTTATGAGGGAACTTCATTTTATAATGATTATGTGGAGCATGGCTACTACGATGAAGATGAGGTGTTTGACATCGAGTATGAGAAGACCATGAGGAACCTTAGTCTTACGGCGAAACTAGGAGACTACATGGCTGGTGGGAATGAGTGGGTTCTCGACAATGGATGCACTAGTCACTTGACTGGAGATAAAGACATGTTCCATGAGATTACACCAATCCATCGGCCTTGAAGGTATGTGACCTTTGGAGATAAATTCAACAGTAAGGTACGTGGTCTTGGTAAGGTGGACGTAACTCACGATAGTTGTTAGGGCATATTTCTCCCTAAGTGATTTTGGTGATTGATGATAATGCTTGTGCCGACTAATCGTGTGCATTGAGCATTTCAGATAATTTATGTCTAGGCACAAGACGATTCGGTGCCCCTCGGAGTCTTTCGAAGACGGTTGCTTTCTACGTTTCTTTTCGGTGGATTTGATTTGTAGGAAAGCGTACTATTAAGAGGGGGTCCGCTTTGGAAAGGTTAGGGTGGAATCAGCACGTACACATCTGTTCTTCTACATGACTTTTCCTTTGCTTCAATGGAGCTCCAATCCGTTTCCCTTTGTTTGTGCAAAGTGAAAGCAGCAATGCTCTTGTTTTCAGTGGCCAGCGATAGTACCCCTCAAGGGAGAGGTAGTACCGCAGGTGCGAGCGGTAGTACCTCTGTCACCAACTTCTACTACCAGCGCCTATAGTAATAAGAGCGGACAAAGCTTGTTACTACCTCCTTGAGGCGGTAGTACCGCAAAACCATGTCTAGTACTACTGTGCCGGATTTTTGCATAGCCATAGCCTCAGCGGAGGTAGACACGGAAGTAATTTTTTACTTCCATTTACCTCCTGTGTTGCGGCAGTATCCGTAAGAGCGTGCGGTAGTATCGCTCCGGCGGATCTACATCTGGTTGCCCCATGCAGTAGTTCCTCCCTCTGCTACTACCATGCGTGTGGTAGTACCGCACTGGGCAGCGGTAGTACCGTTATGCTTGGGGATGAAAGTGAGGATAATGGTTGGATTCTTTCCCCCACTATATAAAGTGGGTCTTCTTCCCCAAGAAGACTATTTGTTCCCTTCCTTAACTCCATTGCTGCTCAAAAGCTCATTTTCGCCCGACTCTCTCCCTAGCGAATCAAACTTGTTGATTTTCTACGGATTGGTTGAGAAGGCCCCGATTTAGACTTCCACCAAGAGAAACTTGATTCCCCCACTAATCCCTTGGAGAACTTGTTACTCTTAGGTGTATGAGCACCATAGACGGTTGAGGTCACCCCGGAGCCACATTCCATTATGGTGAAGCTCCGTGGTCTTGTTGGGAGCCTCCGAGCTTTTTGTGGAGATTTCCCCAACCTTGTTTGTAAAGTTCCGATAACTTCCTTCAAGGGCACCGCCAGTGGAATCACGACATCTCGAATTGTGTGGGGGCGTGAGGAGAATATGGTGGCCCTAGTGGCTTCTTGGGGAGCATTGTGCCTCCACACCGCTCCAACAGAGACGTACTTCTCCTCAAAGGGAAGGAACTTCGGCACCACATCCTCGTCTCCATCGATTCCACTTGTGGTTATCTCTTACCTTTACTTTGTGCTTGCTATTGTTGTGTTGTATTCCTTGGTTGCACTATGTTTTGTTGTTGTTAGCATCATATAGTTTGCTCACCTAGTTGTTCATCTAGAGAACCTTTTGTTGCTAACCCTAATTTTGTAATAAAAGATAAAATTGGCAGTTGCTTATTCACCTCGCCCTCTAGTCAACCATATCAATCCTTCAAATAGTTCCATTCAAAATGTCATGCTTGTTGAATCCCTTGGTTACAATCTTGTTTGCGCATCTAGACTAGCGGACTTTGGTTTCGATGTGCTATTTACGAAATTTGACTTCTGAGTGTTTCATAGCGACAACCATAACATTATCTTTACTAGTTTACATAGAGGTGCTCTATACATTGTCGATTTATCTAAGAAATCCAAACCCCGTACATGTCTTATTGCAAAATCTTGTAAAGGTTGGTTATGGCATAGAAGGTTAGGACATGTTGGTGTGCGTAATCTTGACAAACTTATCAAAGGTGATCATATTCTTGGTGTTAAAGATGTTATCTTTGACAAAGATGGACTTTGTAGTGCTTGTCAAGCAGGAAAGCAAGTTGGTGGAAGTCATCCCATGAAGAACATCATGACTACAAGAAGACCACTCAAGCTGCTTCACATAGATCTCCTTGGTCCCAATGCTTACAAGAGCCTCGATGGAAACTCTTATGGTTTAGTCATTTTTGATGATTTTTCCAGATTCACGTGGGTATTCTTTCTTGATGATAAGTCGTGGGTATAAAGGATCTTCAATAACTTCGCTCGGAAATCTGAAAATCAGTTTGAAGTGATGGTCAAGAAGGTTCGGAGCGACAACATAACGGAGTTCAAGAACACGAATGTGGATACTTTTCTTGACGAAAAAGGTATCTCACATGAGTTCTCGGTGACGTACACACCTCAACAAAATGGATTTCTTGACAGGAAGAACCAGACTCTCATAGAGATGGTAAGAACGATGCTTGACGAATAAAAGACTCCAAGACACTTTTGGGCAGAAGCCATGGAAACAGCTTGCCATGCCATAAAACGACTCTACCTACACAAGCTTCTCGGTAAAACGACATACGAGCTACTCACCGGTAACGGACCCCAAGTCGGATAATTTTGGGTATTCGGCTCTAAGGGCTATATTCTTGATAAACATCCTCGCTCTAAATTTTCTCCTAAATCTTTTGAAGGTTTCCTACTCGGTTACGGATCGAACTCTCACACTTACCGTGTCTACAACAACTTCACTTGAAAAGTTGAAGAGACGGTAGATGTGAAGTTTGATGAGACTAATGGTTCGCAAGTCGAACAATTGCCAAATAATGTAGGAGACAAGGAACCTTCGTAAGCCATCAAAGACTTGTCCATTGGCAAGATTCGTCCCATGGAGGTGAAGGAGAGTACTTCATCAACTCCACTGGAAGCTCCTGCATCGCGTCAAGGCCTTCCAAAAAATGACATGGAAGCATCCACGAGCGGTACATGACATGATGAAGAAGAGGAAGAAGTACATCGTGATGATCTACCTCAACCTTCCTCACCACCACCTCAGGCAGATGGTAACATCAACGATAACGTGCAAGATGATTATGTTGAAGACGAAGATCCAGCACCCAACAAGAAGAATCTGTCGAGAGTTAGAGCAAGAGAGGACAGAGATCATCCGTTGAATCAAATCTACGATGACATAAAAATCGGGAGAATCACTCGCTCTAAATCTCGTTTAGCTAACTTTTGTGAGCATTATTCTTTCATCTCTAGCATTGAACCTTAGAAGGATGAAGAAGTCCTTAAATACCCGGATTGGGTGAATGCCATGCACGACGAGCGACACAACTTCAAGAGGAACCAAGTATGGAAACTTGTTGAAAAACCCGAAGGCAAGCAAACCATCAGTACAAGATGGGTGTTTCGGAACAAGCAAGATTAACATGGATAAGTTGTACGCAACAAGGCGCGTCTCCTAGCCCACGGATACACGCAAGTTGAAGGTATGGACTATGGTGAGACTTATGCACCTGTTGCTAGACTTGAAGCCATTAACATTCTTATCGCTTAGGCCAATCACCATCATATAACTCTTTACCAATGGATAAATTGAGGAGGAAGTTTATGTTAAACAACCTCCCGGATTCGTGAACCATAGAAAGGCTAATCATGTTTACAAACTTCGTAAAGCTTTATATGGTCTTAAACAAGCCCCTAGAGCATAGTACCAATGTCTAACGAAGTTGCTCATTGGAAAGGGTTTCGAGATTGGTAAAATTGATGCAACCTTATTCACTAAAAAATTTAATTGAGAACTATTTGTATGCCAAATATATGTGAATGATATTATCTTTGGTTCTACTAACCCATATTTTAGTGAAAAGTTTGGAAAGTTGATGCCACAGAAGTATGAGATGTCCACGATGTGTGAACTAAAATTCTTCCTTGGATTGCAAATCAAACAATCGAGAGAAGGTACATTCATCTCTCAAACCAAGTACACCAAGGACTTTATCAGGAAGTTCAACATGCAAGAACGCAAAGGTATGAGAACCCGCATGCCTACTAGTGGACATCTTGACCTCACTAAGGAGGACAAACCAGTTGATCAAAAGATTTATCGATCAATGATTGGTTCATTGCTTTATTTATGTGTCTCCCATCCTGACATCATGTTGAGTGTTTGCATGTGTGCCCGATACCAAGCGACACCAAAAGAGTGTCATCTATTGGACGTGAAAGGATAGTGAGATACCTGATGACCCACAAGTATAGGGGATCAATCGTAGTCCTTTCGATAAGTAAGAGTGTCGAACCCAACGAGGAGCACATGGCTCTAATAAACGGTTTTCAGCAAGGTAATAACTGCAAGCACTGAAAGTAGCGGTAACAAGTGATGGTGTAGTGAGGTGAAACATAGCAGGTGAAGAGTAACAGGTAACTAGTAATAGCAACGATGCAGCAAAGTGGCCAAATCCCTTTTGTAGCAAGGGACAAGCCTAAACAAAGTCTTATAGGAGGAAAATCGCTCCCGAGGACACACGGGAATTTCTGTCATGCTAGTTTCATCATGTTCATATGATTCGCGTTCGTTACTTTGATAGTTTGACATGTGGGTGGACCGGCGCTTGTGTACTGCCCTTAGTTGGACAAGCATCGCACTTATGATTAACCCCTCACTACTGGAAAGCAGTTTTTTGCCATCAGCCCAGTCTTTGCCGTCTGCTAGCTGATGGCAAAGAGTGTCTGTGCCGTCAACTTCAGCAAAACAGAGGGCAAAGCACATGTTGATGGCATAGAGTGTTTTTGCCATCAGTCACATCTTTGTCGTCTGCTAGCGGACGACAAAGAGTCCAGAGGAACACGACAAAGATGTATATGGGCCCACCTGACCGCGGGGTGGTTAGGTCAAACTGGAGTCCCTTATTTGTCGTCTGCTAGCGGACGGGAAAGAGTCCGGAGGCAGATGGCAAAGAGTCTGGACTCTTTATCGTCCGCCGGCAGATGGCAATGCGCTAACTCCGTTAAAGGCTCCTCCCCCCCACCCCGCCCCTCTATCTCTTTCTAACGGTCACCCCGCGCGCCCCTCTCTCTGTAACGGCCGCCGCCACGACCGTCGCGCCGCCACCCCCGTCGCGCCGCCGCCCCTATCGCCCCCTCCGCCGCCCATGTCGCCCCCGCCGCCACCGTCGCGCCACCACCACCGTCCCGCCGCTGCCCCACCTCGCCCCCGCTGCCGCTGCCCCACCACCATCGCGCTGCTGCCCCTGGCGGCCCCCGACGCCGCCCCGCCACCCCCAACACCCCGGCCCCTCCACAGCCGCACCTCCCGGTGAGCCCCCACACACCCACCCCCCACCCGCATTATTTTTTAGTAGTTTTAGTAGTTCCTATTGTTAGTAGTTTTAGTGGTAAATTTAGTTAGGTTAGTAGTTTTAGTTAGGTTAGTTAGTTAGCTTGGTTAGTTAGGTGGAGGAGGAGAAGAGGAGAAGAGGAGGAGGAGGAGGACGAGAAGAGGAGAAGAAGAAGAGGAGTAGGAGGAGGAGGAGGAGAAGAAAAAGAAGAAGAAGAAGAAGAGGAGGAGAAGAAAAAAATAAGAAGGAGAAGAAGAAGAAGAAGAAGAAGAAGAAGAAGAAGAAGAAGAAGAGAAAAAATAAGAAGGAGAAGAAGTAAAGAAGAAGAGAAGAAGAGAATAAGAAAAAAATAAGAAGGAGAAGAAGAGAAAAAAGAACAAGAAGTTGATTTTTTATTGTTTGGTATTTAGTGGTAGCTAGATTATTTTTTAGTTACTTAGTCATTGATTCTGTTTTCGTTATAGTCGTAGATTCTGTTTTTGTTCTAGGTTTAGCGATATGTTTAGTTAGCTTGGTTAGTTAGGTTAGTTAGTTAGTTAGCTTAATAGAAAGAATAGGAAGAAGAAGAAGAGGAGGAGGAGGAGAAGAGGAGAAGAGGAGGAGGAGAAGAAGAAAAAGAAGAAGGAGAAGAAGAAGAGGAGGAGGAGAAGACAAAAATAAGAAGGAGAAGAAGAAAAGAAGAAGAGAAGAAGAAGAGAAGAATACCTTCTCCTCCTCCTTCTTCTCCTCCTTCTTCTCCTCCTCCTCCTTCTCCCTCTTCTTGATTTCTTCTTCTTCTTCTCCTCCTCCTCTTTCTTATCCTCTATCTTATTCTCCTTACCTTATTTTCCCCAACAATGAGATAATTAGCCCATTTAGCTACAAAATGGCATAAAAACCATGGTTAGCTCATGAATATTATATTCTTAACTTGTTTTCCTCTAAAATGTCATAATTAGAATATTTGTGTTGATCGGGTGGATTTACATGTGACAGCTGTCTCGTCGCTGTGAGGTGTGCTGTGCGAAGACCTCCCCGTGCGTGGTACGAGCTCCGCCCCTGCATTCGTGGGTGAGTACAAATTTCATCTCCTCCCCGCCCCTTCATTTACTATGCCTCGGTTTCTAGATGAAACTTTCTAGATTTAGGTAATTATATTAATTTATCAGTATGCGTGACCAGTATGCGTCTCTCGTTCGAAAGGGCGACATCTATAAATATGCATGTCTTTGCATATTTATAACCGCCATCCTTTCGAATTGTCCAACATTATCCATGGACAGCCCGAGTATGTGTATATTGGGTTCGTTTTCCCGTATGCTGTGCTCTAGATCCGATGTGGAATTTCGTCAGTGCCTCCCTGTTGTTCTCCGGATGCACATCCTCTCTTTTTATTGCCGAGACGTGTATCAGGAGAAGAGCGGGGAGGTGCTGCCGAAATTTTGCGTTGGATCCGGAGCAGAGCATGGGAAAACGAACCCAATCTACACATACTCGGGTGGGATTAGGACCTATCTTTACCTATTAGCGTGTAGGTTGCCTGGACGTAATAAAAATGGCGAACCTGATTAAGCGATGAATATAAATGCTAAATTATATATAAATATATTTCTTCTGTCTTTAGTAGCTAGGCAAGATGAGTGATCGTGCATGGATTTATACCGGTCACCCTAGTCAGAAAGAGATGACGAAAGAATGGTTTGTAAAAACAAAGGAATTTGTGAAAGACGCATTTGCAAATGGCCAGGAAAGAAAGTATTGCCCCTGTCCTGGATGCGACAACTATAAAAAGTCGACAGAGGCTGTAATGATTAAACACCTACAGAGGAGGGGTTTTAAGCCTAATTATACGGTGTGGACATTTCATGGTGAGTCTATACAATGCACAAGAGCTGAGGTGGTCCGTCATCGCACGGACTAGTATGGTACCGGGATCGAAGACATGGTGCAAGACTTTGATGATGCTCGTGATTCGGAAGATGAGATGGAGGAATCTGCAAAGGACTTTTCTGAAATGTTGGAGTCTTCAAAACGTCCTCTCCATGAGCACACTGAGCTGTGTCAGCTGGATGCAATTGCACAAGTAATGGTTCTGAAGGCGCAGTTCAACATGGGAAGAGAATGCTACGACACGATGATGACACTATTTGGACGCTTCCTACCCAATGGCCATGTCATTCCTGCAAACCTGTACCAGTCGGACGAAATACTTCGTGTACTTAAGATGCCCTATGAGAATATAGATGCATGTGAGAAAGGATGTTTCTTATTTAGGAAGGAGTATGCACACTTGGACTATTCTCCCAATTGCGAGTCTTGTAGGTATCTTGTGGTAGACAACGGTATGGGTGAGAAGAGGCAGACCAAAATCGCACTTAGTGTTCTTCAATATATGCCAATCATAGCAAGACTTCAACGTCTTTTCATGGTCGAAGAGACAGCGAGACAGATGACAAGGCATAAATTGGGAAAAAGAACCGAACTAGATGCGGATGGGAATAAGATGGTGGTACACACATCAGATGGGGAAGCGTGGAAACATCTCGATGGATTGCATCAGGATAAAGCGGCAGATCCAAGGAATCCTCGAGTCTGCGCCGCCACGGATGGTTTTAATCCCTTCGGCATGACGGCAACCCAATACAGTTGTTGGCCTATGTTTGTCATTCCACTCAATCTCCCCCCGGGCAGATTATGCAAAGAAAGAACATATTTCCGGGGTTGATAATTCCCGGGCCCAATTATCCGGGGAAGAATATGAATGTGTACCTGCAACCGCTTACAGATGAATTGGAAGATGCTTAGGATAATGGGGTCAAGACATACGATGCCGCTAGAAAATAAAACTTCAAAATGCATGTGTGGTACATGTACTCTATGCATGACTTGCCAGTGTATGCGCTATTCTCTCAATGGTGTGTTCATGGAAGGTTCCCGTGCCCCCAATGCAAGGAAGCTCTTCAATTTCATTGGTTGCAGGAGGGTCGGAAGTATTCTTGCTTTGACTTGCATAGACAGTTCCTGGATCCTGATCATCAGTTCAGAAAAGACAAGAAGAACTTTACGAAAGGTAAAGTTGTCAAAAACTTGGCACCACCTGCATTGACAGGCCAACAGATCCTGGTTCAGTTAAATGCCCTCGAGCCTGATCCAGAGCGTCGAGGATATTTCAAGGGGTATAATTCAAAACACGCCTACACTCACAAGCCATGCTTCTGGGATCTGCCTTACTTCAAAGACCTCCTTCTTCCACACAATATCGACATGATGCACACTGAAAAGAATATCGGAGAGGCTATTTTTGGTACAATGTTCGACGTAGATGGGAAGACAAAGGATAATACTAATGCTAGAGTCGATCAAGAGACACTATGTCATAGACCGTTACAAAACATGCGAGAGGGCAAAGGAAAGCAGATATGGTCGAAGCCAAAGGCCTGGTTCAATCTTGGAAGGCCCGCTATGAGGGCAATTATCTTGTGGGTCAAAATGCACTTGATGTTCCCCGATGGGTATGCAACGAATCTAAAGAGGGGAGGGAGTCTTGAAAAATTAAAAAATCTTTTGTCTCAAGAGTTATGATTGGCACATATGGCTAGAGCGGGTAATGCCGGTGATGTTACGTGGCTTTATTCCTGAGAATGAATGGCTAGTACTGGCGGAGCTGAGCTATTTCTTCCGTGTTCTTTGTGCGAAAGAATTGTCGCCTGGCATGGTAGAATACATGGAGGAGTTTGCATCGGAGTATTGTGCAAGTTAGAGAAGATCCTTCCACCGGGCTTCTTTAATTCAATGCAGCATTTGATTTTACATCTACCGACAGAGGCAAGATTGGGTGGGCCCGTGCAAGATCGTTGGTGCTATGCAACTGAGAGGATGCAGAAGACCCTTCGAGCTAAATGTAAAAATAAGCGTAGAATTGAAACATCGATGGCTGAGGCATTCATTACTGAGGAGGTGGCAAACTTTGTGACAGCACACTACGAAGCCAAAAATCATCATTTCATAATCTGAAGCCTTGGCACAATGATGCAGACCCTAAAAAAGGTGGGTCCAACCTCAGGCTATTGAAAGGGAAGCTCGCACCAGCCGGTGCTTTGAAACCAATAACGTTGGATGTCGAAGAATGGAGGAGCATTTCGTTGTATATCTTCAACAACCTAACAGAAGTGCGGCCGTAGATCGAGTGAGTTCTCGGCACATTTTCCCGTAACTTCTAATTCATTTGAACTACTCTTATTCCCGGATATATCAAACAGCCGTTACGTCGCCAAATTCTCGGATGGAACGATGATCGAAAATGATTCCGTCGAAGAGTATGAGCTTCTGTCAAGGACAGGAGGCGGCTATCCCGGTTTCGTCTCTTGGTTCAAACAAATGGTAATTATCAATAATGGACCAGTTCATTTCTTGGTCTAACTTGTGGCTAATGCAACAATCGTTTCGTATTAAACTTGTAGGCTAATTCAGAGTCTATGGACGCCGAATTGAGACAAGTCGCTAATGGTTTTTACTATAAGGTCCGTTCATTTGAGAAATACAACATCAACGGATATCTCTTTCGTACCTTTGGCAAAGAGCTATGTATGACCGACTAGAAATCTACAAATTGTGGTGTCTGTGCTATCGGCGAAGGTGTTATCGAGTATTATGGAAGAGTTGAAGCAATTTATGAACTTCAATTCTATGCTGAAAACCCACCGAACGTCATAGTCTTCAAATGTTATTGGTTCCATCTGAAGGAGACTAGAAGGACTCATGAACATATAGGACTAGTCGAAATCAATCCAAACACCCATTTAGATGTTCCCGATGTCTATATTACGGCTCAATAGGCGACCCAAGTTTTCTATCTACCGTGGGCATGCCAAACGGATAAGAATCTGGAAGGTTGGTATGTTGTTTATGAAGTGTCGCCACATGTCAGACTAGCTCTCAAAAATGAACAGGATTATGAACCTCACATTAACCCAGACACATATGATGGAGAATTCTTCCAAGAAACACGTCTTTCCAACAAACGTTTCAAGAACCGCCGTGCTTCACCCAAGAACATGGAAGTAGACACCGACAATGAATCCGACTTCAGCCCTGAGCCGGAACCAGAAGACCTGGAACTCGTCGATGTTACTGATGTGGATGACCTGTCAATGCTTCAACGATTAAAGAAAGGCCTTTCACAACTTCACGCCGTTGAACCCGACGAGCACGTCATTCATGAAGACATGGGTGATAGTGATGATGATGATGCATTTATTGATGATGATTATTAGTTTGTAAGATTCACAACTTAAATTATATATATTTTTATCTTTATTATTCATGTACATATTATTATTCATGTCAGTTATTCAATTTTTTGATGTTGTACTAATTTCTTTTAATCTTTATCATGGCAGGTCACCAGGTGTTGAAAGATGGTGGACGCTGGTCCAGATCGCTCGACGGGTTCTTCCCAGGCGCCCCGCACGAGAGATGGTACCTCCCTTCCACCCCTATCCCTCCGTAGAGCCTTGGCAGACAGTCTGTCGACACCACCTGTGGGTTCTTCTTCGTCGGCGGCATTGCCCACTGGGAGAGGTGCTCGTCGGGTAGGGAAGAAGGGGAAGGGTACATGGAGAGGTGGTGGTCGCGGAAGATCCAGGAGGACTGTTGAGCCGTCCTCGCCACAACCACCAGCTCATTCACCCGAGCATAGGACTACTATGATCGACCCGTTTGCGGAGGAGGCTACTGGGACTCTGTTCCAGGAGCCTGGTGTTGACGGGCATTCGTCCCATGAGACTTCGGTCTAGGAGCAGCCTCGTGTCGAGGTGCATTCGGCCCACGAGACTACGGTTCCGGAGGCTTCACACGACGTGGAGAGACCCGGATGGGAGACCTGGCCAGATCGTACCGAGTTGCCGGATTGGACCGAGGGTCCGGGCGGCTCAGGGGGCGGGGATGGCGGGGATGAGCTTACGGATAGTGAGGGTGATGTACAGGTGGACGGGGCCACCGTGTACAAGCATGGTAGTACACGTCTCTCGGTCGTGCGGGCTACCCGCGAGCAGAGGCGGTGATTAAACCTGAAGAAGATAGGTAAGTACATTTACTCTTTTTTTAGCTTTTGCCTTCAATGTGGAACTATATGTATATGTATATATGGATGAACAATATACGTGCAACTATATGTATGTATATATGGATGAAACTTTGTATGTGTTGGTTTTTTTGATATATGGGATGTACGTTGATGAACAAATGGCATTGATGAGCTTTATATGTATATCATATATGTGTTGTGACCTTTTTATCGTATATGTGCTATGAATTATATGTATATGTGCTGCGAATAGAAAAAACAAACAAAAATGTGACAATATAGGCTCTTTGCTGTCTGCCAGCTGATGGCAAAGGACTTTGCCGTCAGCTGGCCGACGGCAAAGGTGCCACGTGGCGCCCAACTATGCAACCTGGGCACTAGCAGCTGGCCCTATAGTCTTCTTTGCCGTTTGCTTCCAGGGGGACAGACGACAAAGAAGAGGGCACAGAGGAGCGGGGGGGAGGGGTAGGCAGATGGCAAAGAGTGGATGGGGGAGGAGGAGGAGGCAGACGGCAAAGAAGAGGGGGAAGGCAGACGACAAAGAAGAGGGGGGAGGCAGACGGCAAAGCAGAGAGGGGAGGCAGACGGCAAAGCCTCCATTAGCCCCTAACGGAGGCAACGCCTGTCGGCTGCCGTCTCAACCACTTTGCCGAATGCTCCTATGAAAAGCCGACGGCAAAGCTCTTTGTCGTCCGCTCTGGAGAGACAGACGGCAAAGAAGCTACAATGCCGTCGTAGGCTGACGCAGAAATTTTGCCAGCCGTGAGATTATTTGCCGTCTGTGATATTCTCTTTGCCATCCGAGATTGACTCTTTGTCGTATGTGATGGCAGACGGCAAAGAAGCTAATTCCGGTAGTGCCTCTCGCAGGCATCCACAACTATGAAAGAAGAATTAAGACAACGTCTAACCATAGCATTAAACTAGTGGATCCAAATCAGCCCCTACGAAGCAACGCATAAACTAGGGTTTAAACTTCTGTCACTCTAGCAACCCATCATCTACTTACTACTCCCCAATGCCTTCCACTAGGCCCAAATAATGGTGAAGTGTTATGTAGGTGATGTTCACATAACACCACTAGAGGAAAAACAACAGACAACATATCAAAATATCGAACGAATACCAATTTCACATGACTATTATTAACATGAGTTATCCCATGTCCTGAGGAACAAAAGTAACTACTCACAAAGCATAATCATAATCATGATCTGAGGTGTAATGAGTAGCATCAAGGATCTGAATATAAACTCTTCCACCAAGTAATCCAAGTAGCATCAACTAGAAAGAGTAATCAACACTACTAGCAACCTTACAAGTACCTATCGGAGACGCGAGACGGAGATTGGTTACAAGTGATGAACTAGGGTTTGGAGATGAGATGGTGCTGATGAAGATGTTGATGGAGACGAGTCCCCTCCGATGAGAGGAGTGTTGGTGATGATGATGGCGACGATTTCCCCCTCTAGGTGGGAAGTTTCCCCGACAGGATTGTCCTGCCGGATCTCTAGATTGGTTCTGCTCAAGTTCCGTCTCGTGGCGGCGGAGGATCCACGAAAAAGCTCCGCCCCCATTTTTCCCTGGACGAAACCCTTCATATAACATAAGAGGGGGTCCAGTGGGCCACCAGGGTGCCCACAAGCCATGTTGCCGCGGCCAGGGTGGTAGGTCGCGGCCACGAGGCTTGTGGGCTCCTGGCAGCTCCCCTCTGGCACTTCCTTCGCCTAGTATTTTTTATAAATTCCCAAAAAATTCCACGTTGATTTTTAGGGCATTTGGAGTTGCGCAGAATAGAGGACTCAAACTTGCTCCTTTTCTACTCCGGAATTCCAGCTGCCGGTATTCTCCCTCCTCAAATAAACCTTGCAAAATAAGAGAGAAAAGGCATAAGTATGGTACCTCAAACTATAATAACAGTCCATAAAGCGATAAATATCAACATAAAAGCATGATGCAAAATGGACGTATCAACTCCCCCAAGCTTAGACCTCGCTTGTCCTGATGCGAAAACCAAGATCCATAAACATGTCCACATGTTTAGGGATGAAGGTGTCGATAAAACATAATACGGACATGAGGGCATCATGATGACACATAGAACAGCAATATATCATAAAGATTCTTATGGGAAAGTAACAATTCCTTCACAAAGCAAAGTATGAAACAAAAACCTTACCAAGAAGTAGCCAACAACAGTCCATAGTCATTGAAGCAATTGCAATTTATCATAACATCAGAAAGATCCAAGTAAGAGCTTGTAAAGTAAATGCACATACTCAATCATCTCTTTTGTTTTCCACAATTGTTACAAGTCACGTGGTACTCATGGTATCGAAGTTTCAGTTGGACACAGAGAAACATTGGGGCTTATAATTTTGCCTCCCAACCATTTACCTCAAGGGTAAAGTCAACAATAATAAAGCATAAGTACTCATCTCCAAGTTGATATATGAATATAGGTCTTTCCCTAGCATATGACGTTCACCAAGATGAAGACGGAATAGGGAATTGGTGTTGATTACCAAGACTTTCACAAGGACAAAAGTAAAGGTACAAGATAGGCCCTTCGCAGAGGGAAGCATAGGTTGTCATGCGCTTTTTAGGTTTGGATGCGTGTCCTCTTAGTGCGGAGGAACGTCACTTTATATTGCCTCCTGTGATAAAGAACTTTATTATGCAGTCTATCGCTTTTATGTCTTCCTCATCACAGGTTCGTATAAAGCTTATTTTCCACACACTAATAGATCATACATATTAGAGAGCAATTTTTATTCCTTGCACCGATGACAACTTACTTGAGGGATCTTATTCAATCCATAGGTAGGTATGGTGGACACTCATGGCAAAACTGGATTGGAGGTTTATGGATGCACAAGTAGTATCTCTACTTGGTGCGGGAGTTTTGTATAATATGACGTGGAAGCAATCGTCACATGCTAAGGGATCTCTAATCATATAAAATTGTTTGGAATCAAGCAAACACAATTCATTATGTTGTCTTCCTTGTCCAACTTCTACTTCTAAGCATGTAATAGTTTGGTGAGTGATCACAATTATAGAAAGTGTCTAAGATGATATACTTATATGTGAATCTCTCTTTCCTTATTACTTCTTATTAATTGCAACAATGACTAGGGTCTATGTTCATCTATTCTCAACAAGTTTCAATCATCATACTTTTTATATGTGAAGCTATCACTTTCCATAAGATCATCTCATGATCTTTCATGCTATCGTTCTTTTCATACTTTTGATCACGACACAAAACAAAGCCCTTGACTAAGATACTCTTTATTATATGGCTCGCGAGCTCGAATACATCGGGGGAGACACAAGGCAAAAGACTCAAACTAAACACAAAATACTTATCCCACTAAGAGAAGAAAGTAAAAACTGAAAAAGAAAGAACTAAAACAAAGGTAAAAGCAAAAGATATAAAGGTGATACGATACGAGGGCAACTCCCCCAAGCTTGGCAAAAGCCAAGGGGATTGCCCATACCAATGCTCAGTTGTCTTCCTTTGGTGGTGGTGGAGGAGTTGCAACATGAGTCTGATCCTCCGTCTTCCAAGTCATAGGTGCTCCATCATGGCAGGATGAACGAGTCGCCGGAATCCTCAAATCTGCAGCCAACCGTATTGATTTAAATCTATACTCATACTCACAGTTTTGGTTCTGTAGGTCATAGATCTGGCCCTGGAGGTTATCAACCCTGTCATAGAGCCTCGAGAGGTGCTTCCCAATGTCATTGGCATCCATCTTGTGCTTGTTCGTGAACTCCGCGATCATCATGTGG
Source organism: Hordeum vulgare subsp. vulgare (assembly GCF_904849725.1). Lineage (NCBI taxonomy): Eukaryota > Viridiplantae > Streptophyta > Magnoliopsida > Poales > Poaceae > Hordeum > Hordeum vulgare. The sequence goes on from NC_058520.1 coordinate 278,843,910, forward strand.
TTGGCGTTGAGTCCACGCTCCACCATCCCTTGGCACTTGAAGACTTGTTGCTCCATTGCTTCGAGCCTCGTCTCCATGCTTCCGGTCTTCTTAGGCCCCTCAACATCATGGATGTGCAACATCCCCTCACTCATCTTGATAGATTGAGGGAGCTGCAACACTTCCGCGAGGTAAGGATTGATAACCTTCTCAAAGACCTTGTCCTTCAGAGCTTTTGGGGACGCCATAGCAGTCTAGATCTGCAGCAGAAACATGCTCAAAACGAAAACAGAGGAAAACTGCATGATACGGAGATCAAAACCCTCGGGCATATATATAATGATTTTTTCTGGACCAGAAGAAATGCTCCACAAGAAAACCGAGTCCGTGAGGCACACGAGGTGCCCACAAGCCCTGTCGCCGTGGCCAGGGGGGCAGGCCGCGGCGACCAAGCTTGTGGCCGCCTCGTGCGCTCTTTGGTGTGCTTTTTATTTTTCTATTTTTCCAGAAATTCCAAAACGGAGAAAATTTCCTACTGGAAAAGGTTTGGAGTCCAATTACTTATCGAAACACATACCTCCTCGTTTTCAGAGTCTGAAACAGGCTGATAAACATCCCTTATATACTCCTCTGGAGTTATGATATTGATGATATTGGTCTCAACATTTATGGGAGTACCAGAGATATAATGCTTGATTCTTTGCCCATTTACCACTCTAGGAAAATTACCTTCCGTGTTATTTATTTTGATGGCCCCGGAACGATATACTTCCTCGACAACGTAGGGACATTCCCATTTAGAGAGAAGCTTGCCTGCGAAGAATCTTAAGCGAGAATTGTATAGCAGGACATAATCACCTACATTGAACTCCCATTTTTGTATTCTTTTATCATGCCATCTCTTAACTTTTCCTTGAACAACTTGGCATTGTCATAAATGCTTGGGCCCTCCATTCATCTAATGAGCTGATATCAAACAAGCGCTTTTCACCGGCAAGCTTGAAATCGAAGTTGAGCTCTTTGATTGCCCAATAAGCTTTGTGTTCTAGCTCAAGAGGTAAATGACAGGCCTTACCATAAACCATTTTATACGGCGACATGCCCATGGGATTCTTCTAAGCAGTCCTATAAGCCCATAGTGCATCGTCAAGTTTGCTAGACCAATTCTTTCGAGATCTATTGACAATCTTTTGTAAGATCAATTTGATCTCCCTATTACTCAACTCCACTTGACCACTAGACTGAGGATTATAAGGAGATGCAACTCTATGGTTGACATCATACTTAGCGAGCATGTTGCGGAAAACACCATGAATGAAGTGTGAACCGCCATCAGTCATTAGATATCTAGGGACTCAAAATCTTGGGAAAATGACTTCTTTAAGCATCTTAATAGAGGTGTGGTGATCAACATTTCTAGTGGGGATAGCTTCTAACCACTTAGTGACGTAATCAACAGCAACTAAGATGTGAGTACACCCATTGGAACTCGGGAAGGGCCCCATATAATCAAAGCCCGAGAAATCAAATGGTTCAATGGCAAGCGAATAGTTCATAGGAATTTCCTGACGTTTACTGATGTTCCCTATTCTTTGGCATTCGTCACAAGACAAGACAAACTTACGGGCATCCTTGAAGAGAGTGGGCCAATGGAAACCTGATTGCAATACCTTATGAGTAGTTCTATCTCCAGCATGGTGTCCTCCGTAGGCTTCGGAATGAAACTTCTGTAGGATCTGTCCCTGTTCATGTTCACGCACACAACGTCTAATAACACCATCTACTCCTTCCTTTTAAAGGTGAGGATCATCCCAAAAGTAGTATCTCAAGTCAAATAAGAATTTCTTCTTTTGCTGGTAGGTGAAACTAGGTGGTATGTATTTGTCTACGATATTGTTTGCATAATTAGCATACCACGGTGCACTATGTGAAGTGCGGATGACATTCAATTGCTCATCGGGAAAGCTGTCATCAATAGGTCGTGGGTCATCAAGGACATTCTCTAGCCTGGATAAGTTATCTGCTACAGGGTTATCAGCACCCTTTCGGTCAACAACATGCAAATTAAATTCTTGTAGCAGGAGAACCCATCTGATTAGCCTAGGTTTAGCGTCCTTCTTCTCCATAAGGTACTTAGTAGCAGCATGATCAGAGTGAATAATGACTTTGGAGTCAACTATATAAGATCTGAACTTTTCACATGCAAACACGACTGCTAAAAATTCCTTCTCTGTAGTAGCATAGTTTCTTTGGGCACTGTCTAGAGTTTTACTAGCGTAGTGAATAACATTCAACTTATTGTCAACTCTTTGCCCTAGAACAGCACCAACAACATAATCACTAGCGTCGCACATGATTTCAAAGGGCAAGTTCCAATCAGGTGGTTGGACAAATAGGTGCGGTTATCAAGGACTTCTTATGTATTTCGAAAGCTTCCTCACAATCCTCATCAAAAACAAAAGGAACATCCTTCTGCAAGAGGTTGGTAAGAGGCCTATAAATCTTAGAGAAGTCTTTAATGAAGCTTCTACAGAAACCAACATGACCCAGGAAACTTCTTATACCTATGATATATGTGGGGCAACGCATTTTCTCAATTGCATCAACCTTAGCCTTATCAACTTCAATGCCTTTCTCAGAGATTTTGTGTCCTAAGACGATGCCTTCATTAACCATGAAGTGGCATTTCTCCCAGTTCAAGACAAGGTTGGTATCTTTGCATCTCTATGAGACTCGATCAAGGTTGCTTAGGCAATCGTCAAAGGAAGAACCATAAACGGAGAAATCATCCATGAAAACCTCAAAAATATTTTCACAAAAGTCAGAGAATATAGCCATCATACATCTTTGAAAGGTGGCAGGTGCATTGCATAAGCCAAAAGGCATACGTCTATAAGCAAAGGTACCGAAGGGGCAGGTGAAAGTGGTTTTCTCCTGATCAAATTGTGCAATAGGTATTTGCGAGAAACCTGAATAACCGTCTAGAAAGAAGAAGTGTGTGTGTTTAGATAGCCTTTCTAGCATTTGGTTGATAAACGACAAAGGATAATGGTCTTTCCTGGTTTCCTTGTTGAGTTTCCGAAAGTTTATCACCATCCTATAGCCAGTAATAGTCCTCTGTGGGATTAGTTCATTCTTATCATTAGGAACGACAGTGATACCTCCGTTCTTGGGTACGCAATGTACTGGACTTACCCAATCACTATGAGCAATAGGATAAATAATTCCTGCTTCCAGAAGCTTTAATATTTCTTTTCTCACGACATCTTTCATCTTAGGATTTTATCTCCGTTGATGATCAGCAACTGGCTTAGAATCAGGATCAGTTTTAATCTTGTGCTGACATAGAGTGGGACTAATACCCTTAAGATCATCAAGGGTATATCCAATAGCAGCACGGTGCTTCCTCAAAGTTTTTAATAACTTCTTCTCTTCGTGATTCGAGAGGTGAGCACTAGTAATAACATGATATATCTCCTTCTCATCAAGATAGGCATACTTAAGTGTATCTGGAAAATGTTTTAGCTCGACCACAGGATCACCCTTTGGTGGGGGAGGATCCCCAAGCAGTTCAACACGCAGATTATTCTTAAGAATAAGATATTGTTCTAAAACAATTTTATCTATCTCATCTCTTTCATCCATATGCATACCATTTTCATGCTCAACAAGATATTTCTCTAAAGGATCCATAGGAGGCACGGAAATAGAGGCAAGAGCAATGATTTCATCCCTACCAGACGACTCTTTTTCATGGGGTTGTCATCCAAACTTGGAGAAGTTAAATTCATGAGACACACCCTCTAAACTAACAGTGACAGTCTGTTTAACGCAATCAATGTGAGCATTGACAATGTTGAGAAAGGGTCTACCAAATATGATGGGACAAAAGCTATCTTGTGCAGTAGCAAGGACGAGGAAATCAGTAGGATACTTCGTCTTACCACACAGGACTTCTACGTCTCTCACAATTCCCACAGGGCAGATAGTGTCTCTATTAGCTAGCGTAATAGTGACATTAATAGGTTCTAACTCAGCAGGTGCAATCTCATCTTTGACTTCATCATAAAGGGATCGGGGTATTGCAATAACACTAGCACCCATATCACATAAACCATGATAATAGTGATCTCCTATCTTGATAGAAACAACGGGCAGGCCAACTACAGGTCCGTATTTGTCTTTGGCATGAGGTTTAGCAATTCTAGTGGAGTCCTCACAGAATTTGAAAACATGCCCGTCTATGTCTTCGGCAAAGAGATCTTTGATAATAGCAACACTAGGTTCAACTCTAATTTCCTTAGGGGGTGCAAGTGGTCTAATGTAACCCCTACGTATCACAGTTGCAGCTTTAGAATAATCCTTTTTCCTAGCAGGGTAAGGTGGTTTCTCGATGTAGGCACAAGGAACAATAGGATCATTATAGGCAATGACTTTCCATTCAACTAGATTGGGTTTAACTATGTTGACTTCTACAGGAGGATGATACTTAAACCACTTCTCTTTGGGAAGATTAACAGGAGCAACAAAAGATTCACATAGAGAAGCTACTATCTCAGAGTCATGTCCATACTTAGCGCTAAAATCTCTAGAAGTGTTTGTTTCGACAAAAGATTTAACGCAATCAAACTAGAAATTCATACCTGACTCCTTACCTTATTCAAGCTCCCAATCTTCAGAGTTACGTTTGATTCTTTCCAATAAATTCCACTTGTGGTCAATATCCTTCTTCATAAAAGAACCGGTACAAGAAGTGTCAAGCATGGTACGATCTTCATGAGAAAACCGAGCATAAAAGTTTTGAGTGATAATTTCTCTCGAGAGCTCATGACTGGGGCATGAATATAGCATTGATTTAAGCCTCCACCAAGCTTGAGCTATGCTTTCCCTGTCACTAGGCCAAAAGTAATAAATATAATTCCGATCACGATGTACTAAACGTATAGGATAAAACTTTTGATGAAATTCCAATTTCAACCGATTGTAGTCCCATGATCCAGTATCATCACGTAGCCTATACCATGCCAACGCCTTATCCTTCAAAGATAAAGGAAATACTTTCTTCTTTACCTCATCCTCGGGCAAACCTGCAAGCTTAAATAAACCACAAACTTCATCTACATAGATTAGATGCAAGTCTGGATGTGATGATCCATCTCCTGTAAAAGGATTAGCCAGCAGTTTCTCAAGCATACCCGAAGGAATTTCATAAAAGATATTTTCAGTAGGTACCTTAGGTTGAGGAGCAACTCCTCGTGCTTCCGTTCGTGGTGAAGATACCCCGAACAAATTCCTCAAAGGGACAGTTTCCATAGTGATAACTAACAAGTAATAAGTAATAGCAACGGTGCAGAAAAGTGGCCCAATCCCTTTTTTAGCAAGGGACAAGCCTGAACAAAGTCTTATAGGAGGAAAAACGCTCCTGAGGACACACGGGAATTTCTGTCATGCTAGTTTCATCATGTTCATATGATTCACGTTGTTACTTTGATAGTTTGACATGTGGGTGGACTGGCGCTTGGGTACTTCCCTTACTTGTACAAGCACACCACTTATGATTAACCCCTCTCACAAGCATCCGCAACTACGAAAGAAGAATTAAGACAACGTCTAACCATAGCATTAAACTAGTGGATCCAAATCAGCCCCTTACGAAGCAACGCATAGAGTGGGGTTTAAGCTTCTGTCACTCTAGCAACCCATCATCTACTTAATACTCCCCAATGCCTTCCTCTAGGCCCAAATAATGGTGAAGTGTTATGTCGTCGACATTCACATAAAACCACTAGAGGAAAAACAACATACAACATATCAAAATACCGAACGAATACCAATTTCACATGACTATTATTAGCATGACTTATCCCATGTCCTGAGGAACAAAAGTAACTACTCACAAAGCATAATCATAATCATGATCAGAGGTGTAATAAGTAGCATCAAGGATCTGAACATAAACTCTTCCACCAAGTAATCCAACTAGCATGAACTACAAAGAGTAATCAACACTACTAGCAACCTTACAAGTACCAATCGGAGTCGCGGGATGGAGATTGGTTACAAGTGATGAAATAGGGTTTGTAGATGAGATGGTGCTGATGAAGATGTTGATGGAGACGAGTCCCCTCCGATGAGAGGAGTGTTGGTGATGACGATGGCGACGATTTCCCCCTCCGGGAGGGAAGTTTCCCCCGCAGGATCGTCCTGTCGGAGCTCTAGATTGGTTCTGCTCAAGTTCCGCCTCGTGGCGGCGGAGAATCCATGAAAAAGCTCCGCCCCCATTTTTTTCCGGACGAAACTTTTCATATAGCAGAAGAGGGGGGCTAGTGGGCCACCAGGGTGCCCACAAGCCCTGTTGCTGTGGCCGGGGGGGGGGGGGGGGTAGGCCGCGGCCACCAGGCTTGTGGGCCCCTGGCAGCTCCCCTCTGGCACTTCTTTCGCCCAGTATTTTTTATAAATTCCCAAAAAATTCCACGTTGATTTTCAGGGCATTTGGAGTTGCGCGGAAGGGAGGACTCAAACTTGCTCCTTTTCCAGTCCAGAATTCCAGCTACCGGTATTCTCCCTCTTCAAATAAACCTTCCAAAATAAGAAAGAAAAGGCATAAGTATGGTACCACAAAGTATAATAACAGTCCATAAAGCGATAAATATCAACATAAAAGCATGATGCAAATGGACGTATCAATACCTCATACTTACACCAAACTTTGCCATATGGTATCCCAAGGGATCTTCCTTTAATCTTGTTGGCTATTCCGACTCGAACTATGCGAGAGACAAGGTTGACAAAAAATCCACCTCGGGTACATGTCAAATTATTGGGAGATCTCTTGTGTTTTGGTCATCCAAAAAACAAAACTAGGTATCCTTATCTACTACCGAAGTTGACTACATTGCCGCTGGATCATGTTGTGCAAAATTACTTTGGATGACTCAAACTCTTAAGGATTATGGCATTCTTGTTAGGAAAGTTCCATTGTTATGTGAAAATGAAAGTACTATCAAAAGCATATCTAAGTGTGACATCATTTCATTCGTGATGATCTTGGTAAAGGAGATATCGATCTGAAGCTTGTTCGTATTGACAAACTATTAGCTGATATCTTTACCAAACCACTTGATGAGAAATTTTCTTCATTTGGGGAGTGAGTTGAACATCATTGATGCTTCTCAATCGGATGCATGCCAGGGCATGAGCTTAATTGCATATTCCTTATGCCATTGATATGACTACCTGATATCTTGGAAACTATGTTCCCGTCTATTGCATCTAACCTTTTGTAGGTGCTTGGAAGAAATACACTTCACAAGATTGCCATCAACTCACATCAAAAGTAATCTTGACATGGCCAAGTATGAACAACCCCTTCTTAGGAGATGAAGGAAGAAGACAACAAAATCATATCATTGACGATCATATGATATTAAAATCCTCTCATGTCATTTGGATATATTATGGTCTTCCTTGCATGGCTAATCATTGTAGGTGAAAAGTGAACCAAAACGACATGGATAGCTCCCAACTCAAGATGATCTTCATCAACTTTGAGCATCCAGAACAAGTTCACCTACATGCCACGTCATCAACATCATTCGAAGGTATGTATTCATATCCTTGATAAAGCTTTACACCAATTCATGAGGTAAAGCAACTCAAGTGATATGAAGACATTGAAATGCTTAATAGAAAAATGCTAACCCCATTTTTGTGCTTAACAATGAGTATGATCTATTATCAAGCATCCCTGCTTGACTCCTTAAGTCAAATACTCAAATATAGGTGACCTAGTCACCGCCCCAAATCTAGATGGAGATTATTGTATGGTTCACATTTGCCATTTCATACATTCTTGGAACCCTTCAACTCTCGTCTATATGTATATTTCAAAAAACACACAATTGTTTTTCACAATTGGTATCTTACAATAATCTAAAGATTGTTCTAACCAATCTGGTTAGATTATTATCTCCCTAATCTCAGTTAAGGAGTTTATTTTCATTGCAACTCGGTCTCACCGATCTGGGAAACTCGGTACAACCGATTTCTCCCACATGCCTGATTATCATTCTCGATTCTACCAAAACAAACTGCCTCGGTGACTCTGATATTATCACTGCTTTGGTTTTTCTGATATTTTTGGGACTTTTTCCTTATTGGGAAAAAGATTATCAATGATCCCATGTTTGATTGCCTTCTAAGATTTATTGAACATTTTGGAAGACAAAATCAGTTTTTGCATTATTTTCTAGGGGGAGAAACCTTCTCTATGGGTGAGAAACTCTAAATGATCCCACAATATAAGAGTAGAACCATCGAGGATCCCTACCATAGGGGGATATAGTTGAAGGAAATCTTATCAACTCTTAAGGGGTAGAAAATGTAAATTCATGGAACCCCTATGAAAGAGGGAATTATCCAGGATTCCTTTCTCGCAATGAGCCCTTACCCTGTGACCTTTTTGGCAATTAATTCCAAAGGGGGAGAAATATCCAAACTTCCAATGAACCTATTTATAGGGGAGAAATATCACAAGTAAGCTTATATAAAGAGGAATAAATATCTATAGGGGGATATATTTGTTCCTAAAGGAAGGTTTATCTTACCTAAGGGGAGATGTATCAAACCTTACATATTAAGGGGGAGAGAGCTAAAATTGTTTCAGTTATCATCGTTATTGGTTTGAACTTTTCTTACCGGACCTACTACCAATACCTACATGCTATGCCTCAGGGGGAGACGAAATACTTACATATTCATCCTTAGGGGTGAATGTTCTTATTTTCAATATGTCTTCAATATCTTGGTACTTTTGAAGCTCTTTGCATCTATACAGTAGAATACTCTTGTATTATCTAACATTTGTTTTCTCAAGTGTACTCCTACTGCTAAGATGCTCAAGATCCTCATGGTAAGTATATGCATCATATCCTTGTTCATGATGATCTCTTGTTTCTTCCACATATTCTTAGTGAGAGGGAGTCTTGAATAATGAAGCTCTTCATTCACTCATGTTTGATGCATAAAGGTTAGACTTATATGACTTGACTTGTCCTTCTACCATCTGTGTGCCCATGAATTCCAAAGCAACTATCCTTTAAAGGAATTGCACACACTTAGGGGGAGCTTGTACTAGTCATGTTTCTTTCAAAGCTGTCATATTGTAATGACTATCTTTATTTGAAGCTTTCATTGTATGTTGTCATCAATTACCAAAAAGGGGGAGATTGAAAGCACATATGGTCCCTTGGCGGTTTTTATAATTCATGACAACAGGCATTGTATCTTGGACTAACACTATCACTAGACATTTGAGGAATAGTCCATAAAGAGTATTGGCTAAAGGATTATGTGCAGATGCCTCTTGATGCAAGAAAGGAATAGGACTGGCCCAAGATTCAATCTAGAAGACTCTTCATTTTATATTTGTGTCACATCACTTTTGAGTCGATAGGAAAGCCAATACTATTAAAAGGGGGTGAGGTATTTAAAGGAACTGTTTGCTCAAGTGCTAAAAGTTAGCCACCAAAATACTCAATCATTCTTCCCACATAACCATTATGTCCACTACCAAAGGCTAAAAATCGGTGCCACCAACATTCCAATTCCGGCACCACCGAGTTTGATCTCATACAGAACCCTAGCCATTCCCACCAAATCAGTGCAACCGAAACCATGTCGGTGCCACCGAGTTTGGGTGACCAACTTTCTGTTGTCTCGGTACACAAAATCGGAATTTCCAAGTTTGAGTATCGGTGTCACCGAGTTGTGTCATCTAGCCGTTAGCCACCTTTTCGGTGCCACCGAGTTGCGTATATCGGTTCCATCAAGATTCAAAAGTTGTTTCCTTCAGTGCAGGTCGGTACCACCGAGTTGATGACTTCGGTGTCACCGAGTTGGCGACTTTAGGTGTAACAGTTGGATTTTGGGGGTAGCCTATATATACCCCTCCTCCTACCCCTCATTCGCAGAGGAAGCACTCAGAACACACAGTTCATTGCTAGATCCATTTTTTTGAGAGAGAGCCACCTACTCATGTGTTGAGACCAAGATATTCCAATCCAATCATTTGAAACTTGATCTCTAGCCTCCCCAAGTTGCTTTCCACCAAATCAAGCTCTCCTACCCATGCCTATTTTGTGAGAGAGTGATTTTTTGTTGAAGAAACTTTCTTTTGAAGACAAGAGAAAAGAGTTCATCGTTCTACCACATTGTAGGATCGGAAGTATGTCTAGAGGGGGTGATTAGAATACTTGACAAGATAATTTTTTTGCCTTTTCCCAATTTTACTTGAGAGGCAGCTTCGACAGTTATAACAAATCGAGTACACCCTACACATGCAGTTATAATAGTATAGCAGCGGAAACTATACATGCAAGTGTAAGTAGAGGAGTATGGTAGGGAGATCAAACACATGAGGTTGACACGGCGATTTTTGGCATGGTTCCGATAGGTGGCACTATCGTACGTCCACGTTAGTGCAGACTTCAACCCACGGAGGGTAACGACTACGAGACTCCACGGAGGGCTCCACCCACGGAGGGTCCACAAAGAAGCGGCCTTGTCTATCCCACCACGGCTTCCGTCCACACAGGACTAGCCTTACTCATGGTAGATCTTCACGAAGTAGGCGATCTCCTTGCCCTTACAAACATCTTGGTTCAACTCCACAACATGAATTAGGAGGCTCCCAAGCTTCACCTAGCCAATCTAGGAGGCACCACCCTCCAAAAGGTAATGGATGGGGTAGATCAACGAACTCCTTGCTGTTGTGCTTTTAAAGTTAGTCTCCTCAACACAAATCACTCTCTCATAGAATATGCATGGGTACGAGAGGTTGATTTGGTGGAAAGAAGTTTGGGGAGGCTAGAGATCAAGTTTCAAATGATTGGATTGGAATATCTTCGTCTTAACACATGATTAGATGGTTCTCTCTCAGAAAATGGATCTGGAGATGAAGTGTGTGTTCTGAGTGCTTCTCCCACGAATGAGAGATGGGTGAAGGGGTATATATAAGCAACAACCAAAATCCCACCGTTACACACAAAAGAGCAAACTCGGTGACACCGAAGAAACTCGGTGGTACCGACTAGCACTAAAGGTGTGAAATTTTGTATCTCGGTGAGACCGATATATACAACTCGGTGGCACCGAAAAGGTGACTAACGGTCAGATGGCCAAACTCGGTGGCACCGATACTCAAATTCAGAAATTCCAATTTTGTGTATCTTGGCAACAGAATGTTGGTCACCCGAACTCGGTAGCACTGATGCAGTTTCGGTTGCACCAATTTGGTGGGACTCGCTAGGGTTTTGTCTCAGTTTCAAATCGGTGGGTCCGATGTGGAAATGTTGGTGAAACCAAATTTGTAAATGTGGAAATTGACATAGTGGATATGTGGGAAAAATGTTTGAGTGTTTTTGTGGCTAAGTTTGAGCATTTGAGCAATCAGTTCATTTTACTTCCTCGCCCCCTTTTAATAGTATTTTCTTTCCTATGGACACAAAAAGTGATTTCTCACAAATACAAAATCAAGAGTCTTCTAACTTGAAGCTTGAGCCTATATTATTCCTTTCTTGAATCAAGGGGCATCTCCGCAAAAACCTTAAGCCATAGTATCTTTTGAACTTTTCTGAAATATAGTTGGAAAAAATATTAGTCCAATGATGCATATGTTGTGATTAATTATCAAAACCACCCTAGGGAGCAATTGTTCTTTCAATCTCCCCCTTCCTGGTAATTGATGAAAATATATAGATCAAAGCTTCGACAAAACATATAATCGATGATTAGCATCGACGCTTTGAGAAGTATGCGAAAAGCAAGAGCTCCCCCTAAATTTGTGCATTATTTAAAATTTGCGTTTGAATGCAAATGCACAATCGATTAGGATCATGGGTTACTCTTCCATGTCACATACATCTTGGTGGTGCAGAAAAATAATAGCAATGCACATGACACCAAAAAGATAAGTGAGTGATCATCACAAGGATAGCTAAGAGATGATATCGTAGCCTCACATAGGATAAAGCGTATGATCAATCACAGAGATAGGATAAATTCATCCAACAACCAAAGTTTTCTTGAAAACCAAATGAGAGCTAACAAAGTCAAAAGCTCTCTCTCACACGATGTCTATGATCTATACATTTCTCCCCCTTTGGCAACAAGTTACCAAAAAAGTTCAAAAGTATATAACTACTCGTCTTTGTGGGCAGCTGATGATGGAGTCGATAGAACAACTTCTATGAAGTCATCTGTTGATGTCCGTGGAGCTAGAGGAGTTGATACTAGAGGTGCTTGATCTAGAGCTGATGTTGAAGGTGCTGAAGCTTGTGTTGAAGATGTCTATCTTGTCTCGTGAGCTGGAACAACAGCTGACCAAGGCCTGGTGCTGAACCTAGTAGTAGTGTGAGGAGTAGACTCGTCCTCTTCATCATCATCATCTTCATCTTTGTCTTCATCCTCTGAGCGTGGAATTTCCAGAGAGTCAACTTCACGTTGAAGTTGTCTGAGAATGGTTGCTACCTCAGTAAACTTCACATCCATGTTGTGGAATTTTTTCTCCACAATTCTCTCAAGACTCTTCTGATTTTGCATTATCTCCTGAATGTAATTCTCCATGCCTTGGACTGTGCTAACTAGAAGTACCATTTTCTCAGCTTGTGTTTTGAGTTGTGGAACTGGTGGTAGCCTATTTCTAGCAGCTTCAACTTCTGCTGCCTCTGCTGCCATTCTTGTTGTAGCTGAGTTGGGATCATTTTCATCCGTTACCATTTCTTTGTCTTCAAACTCAGGCTGAAGAGGTAGATGGGGACGATCAAGTAGATATGCATGCTTTTCCTCGCTTGGCATTGATGAGCAGTTGAATGTAAGGTGCATATCCACAAGATCTCTTTTCATCCACAGTAGTCCTTCGGATAGTCTCAACTATCAAATCCATCACACGAAATCTCGTATGGGTATCAAGTAGGTGCAACAGTTTGATTGAATATCCTCTGATCATCTTCTCATCTCCTGACTTAGGCATGAGAGTGTATCGCAGTATAGTGTTTGTTGTGGGGACTACAGCTTGCAGAAAATATACTAAACCAAACTTGTGACTGACCAAGTACTCATGAGGAATGGTCTTGTACCTGTTGGCCATGGAGTTGTGATTCTGCTTAGCTTATGCATACACATCTACATCTCCTTCTTCCTGCTTGGGAACACCAATGATAGCAGCCCATTCAGAAATTGTAGCGTCGTACCTGTGTCCATCGTCATCCAGACTAAGGAGTCATCATAGAAATGAACTGTTGCATAGAATTACATGATCTTCTCATCATTCCATGGGGTAATCTCCTTCCGAACAAATTCTTCTATTTCAACAAGCCTGAAATTCTATTGGACATGTGGAAAGAAATTTTCATTCTCCTTGATGTATGCCCAGTCGACATACCTCATATCACTAACAGTAGGACTCTTGTCATACAAGACAACATCGTAAAAATGTTGTTGTTCCTTGGTGTGAAACCTGGGATCAACATCAGTTCGTCTTCTGCAGCATATGGATGAGTAGCTCTCCAGTTTCCTAATCCAGCATCCTTCCTCTTCTTCATGTCTTCTCCTATAGAATGAGAATCATTATGGAGTGGAAGGTATGGTCTGAGTTTCTTGATAACTACAACATTCTCATCTTCTTCCTGTTCTATAGCATGGGCATTAGATGCAGGGCCTTTGCTCTTAGCAGCTATAGGTACATCTCTGGTGGTATTCGTGGAAGCTGGAGCCTTCTTTGCTTTAGCAACAGGCTTTGGAGCAGACTTCATTGCATCACCCGTCAGCTTCTTCTTCTTGGGAGGAAATGGGTTCTCCTGATGACCTTCTTCCTCAGCTTCTTCTGGGTCTTTAAACATAGAAGTCTTTCTACCAACAAGATGTATAGTTCTCTTCCTGGGCCTCTTTACACCAACCTACTTTGTAGGTGCATCCTTGGCAACTGCTTTGCCTTTCTTGGCATAATCAGGTGCTCTCAGATCAGCAACACTAGCAGATAACTTCCTGACAAATTTCCTTGGAAGAGCCTTAGGAGGGGCTGAAGTTTCTTCTGGCAAAAAATCGAGTCTTCCTTATCAAAAACTATCTTCCTCCTTTGCCTGGTGGCGGCTTTGGGCAAGCCATGGGAACTGGGAGAACTAGGATCTGAAGCAGTCTTCCGTGGACTAGTGCCTGAGTCCATCTCAACACTCTGCTCTCTGTAGTCATTTTGACTATCATTTGAACCTGACATGCTGACAGACACACTCAGCAGCAAACAGAAGAACCTGTGAAGTGGATATACGAAAGACAGAATGGATGAGCATCACAAATTCAGATGTTTTTGAAAATTTGAAGTTTTGAAACTCGGAATATGATCTTCTACACGATGAAAATTGGTGGCACCGAGTTGTCATTTTTGGAGTCACCGAGAAGGATTTCTCTCTTAACAGAGACTTGGCACTCATTTTCGGTGGCACCGAAAAGAGATGCTCAATCTCACCGAGATTCCTCTCAGGAACCATAAAACAGGAATCTGCGGAACCGATTTTGCAAACACAGTCTCACCGAGTTGCATGCTGTGGCAGATCAAATCCAGAATTTCTAATTCTTCTACTCTACGAGATTTGTTTGGTGGAAATAAGTGTTTGCACATGGAGGCTTGAAGAAAAATATGTCCCAATGCATATGAATCGGACGGGGAATGCAAGGGAGATCGAACCGTACCCTAGCTCGGTGGCAGTTCGGCTACGTCAATGACGGCGGGGCAGGTTCTATCGATGGCAGCGAATCCCAGAGTCAGTGGCGCTCGGGCAGTCAAGGGCGATGATCTGGGGTGTCGAGGGCAGTGGCGGTTTTGGCGAACGAAACATTTTGACAAAGTGATGTCAAAGATTTGGTCTCCAGGTATATATACCCGTGCGCTGTCAACGTCACAGAGATGGCAAAATCAGTGTCACCGAGTTCCTCAACTGTGAGCATACAGGGAAACTCGATGTAACCAAGTTGGCGATTTCGGTGGTACCGAGATAGGAAAACCTGATCAACTTTGAAAAATAGGTGGCGCCCAGTTTGTGGAGTTGGTCACACCGAGTTTTTCAAGGAGGTTTTGGAAGGCAAACTTTGACGATACGGAACTTCGAGTGCACCTTCAAACAGAGGGATCGACAAGTGCTTGTTCAAGTTTCATGATGAAGCATGAATAGAACTTGAGTTGAGATAACATAGATAGCTAGAGAGGGGTCCTGGGCATTCTTCTCCATCCAATTAGCAAAAGATAAATCAAAAGCCAAATAACAACAATTCGATGTCCTCGAATGATCAAACACATGCAGACCAACATGCTCACACAATAAGAGTTATGAATAAATCATGGGGAACATGCACACACATCCTAGCAGCTATCAAGCACTTGGGAGATGACAAAGTCACGGTATATGAGTATATTGACATACGAGCCAAGTAAGAATACTCGATCATAGGTCATACTCATTGTTAAGCTAAAGTGGGGTTCCCACTTTTACATAAGCATTAATGTGTTCATATCCTTAGGAAATGCTTATACTCAAGTCCTAGAGTAAAGCTCCCCCTTGATATGATATTCCCACTAAGAGGGATCAACTAACCTTGGGTTTTGTCGCAGAAGAGTGCAAGTAGGTGAAGTAGTGGTGGATGCCTAATGTTGATGAAGATCATCTTCAGTTGAGAGCAATCCTTGTTGTTTGCATACTCTTCTCACCTACATGGGTTAGTCCCAAAGCCAGAGGAACATATGTAAGGATATCTATGGAGATGGAGTGAAGCACACATGGGATAATGTTCATAGATGCATTAATTACCTTGTTCCTTGCTTACATTTGAGGGAATGTGTGACTCATCGAACTAATGCATATGGTTGAGGTTGATTGCATATTGTTCTTGCCAATATAAATAATAGTGAATTTCATTGGCAGAGCCACCCCTCAAGAACTTCTAGTTCTTCCTCCTGGGAATCCACACCAAATTGATGGAAATCCTTGGAGTTGTGGTAGCACTTGCTGAGGTAGAGCTAGTAGTGTCCTTGGGAATCCACTTGACCTTGCCTTGGGTTTCTTCTTAAAATAGGTCAATGTCATCTTGAAGCTTTCCCTTGCCTTTATGCACTTGTGGTAGAAGGCCATCTTGTGAGCTTTTTCCTTCGTAAGGAGTGGACTTCTACTCTTGGGGAACAAACTTGGGAGTGGGATATGGACCTTCTTCCCAAACATCTCCGTTGACGTTGAAGTAGCCAACACCTAGTTTCTTCTGATGTCCTCCTTGCTTGCGCACAATTTCCTCAAATCACTTACTTCCGACACGACTCTTGAAGACTCCTCTCTCTATAATCCCTTTCAATAGATCATTTTCCTGCTCAAGTGTAACTTGGCTAAGAGAATCGTTAGTGTAATCAATAGAGGTACTAGCAACAACATTATTGGATTTAGCTTTAGCATTGTTTTTACTAGATGAAGAAACCTTCTTGCCTTTGTTACTAGTGCTCCTAGGTTTAACTTGTGGAACAAAGTTAGAAAAGAGTAATCGTTTGTCTAGATAAGAAGAACTCTTCTTTCGAAGAACATCATTGATTGCTTTTAAGAACTCATGCTCTTGCTCCAAATCGAGCTTCTCGAAGCATAGCTTCGCATGGGTTCTTGCAAGCTCTCTATGATCTTCTAGAGTAGTCTCATGAGCTAACTTAAGTGTTTTGAATTCTTGAGTTATTCGTTCAATTTCTTTCTTATCATCATCATTCGATTTCTCTTTACTAGCATGATAAATAGCAAGTTCATTTTCAGTGCATTCACTAGCTTTATCTAGAAGCAAGTCATCTTCGCCTAACAAGTCATCCTCATCACTATTGAAATCAAGATACTCAGGATGTGATACCTTGGGGCCTTTAGCCATGATGCAGTTTCCGACTCCCTCATTTGGTGAATCAAATAAGCCGGAGGAGTTGGTGGAAACAAGCGCAGTCCCGACAACACCTTCATCTTGACTATAGTCAGAGTTGGAGTGGTGGCTTCTCTCGGAGTGGTGATCAGACTCGGAGCGAGAGACCCATTCACCGACATGAGCTGGATGTCTTCTTCTTGAACTTCTCTTGGTGTATTTTTCCTTCTTCTCCGATTCCTTACCTCTATGTGAGTGTCTTCATTCATAGTGATCTTCTCTACTCCTTCTCTCTCTACGAGGTGACTTACCTCTTGAGCTTCGTCTTCGAGGTGACTTTTCTCTTCTTTTGTAGAGAGTTGAGCACTCATTTGAGTAGTGTTCGGGCTTCACACAATTGTAGCAGTTTTGGTCACAACTGAACGAACACTCCTCATCATGTCTTGAACTTGAGCTTCTATCTTTGCCTCTACTCTTGTAGAACTTGTTGAATTTTCTGACCATAAGACTTACCTCTTCATGAGTGACAAGATTGTCTTTTGAAGTAGCGGGAGCATCAAATGAAACTTTATAAGCACCGCTTGACTTGTTGTCCAACCCATCTTTGTCCTTGAGTGACATCTCATGAACAACAATCCTACCAATGACTTAAGTTTTCTTAAGATCTTTGTAATTTGGCATCATTTGGATCAATGTGCACACTATGTCATACTTGCCATCAAGAGCTCTAAATATATTCTTGATGATGAATTCGTTAGTCATCTCTTCGCTTCCTAAGGCAACAAACTCATTGGTGATGAGAGCTATCCTAGAGTACATTTCAGCGACTCCTTCACCATCCTTCATCTTGAACTTGTTAAGCTGACTTTGGAGCACATCCAACTTAGATTCTCTAACAGAATCAGTACCTTCGTGCATATCAACCAAAGTATCCCAAATTCATTTTCCATTCTCAAGACGACTTATTTTGTTGAATTCTTTGGGGCAAAGGCAGTTGAAGATGATATAATAGGCTTGAGCATTAAGTTGCAACATCTTTAGTTAATTAGCTGTCACATCACGATATTATTCATGCCCTTCTCCAAAGAAATTACCTTGCACACCAACACGAATAATAGCCCAAACATGAGGATTAAAGGCAAGTGTGTGCATTTTCATTTTATGCTTCCAACTAGCAAAATTAGTGCCATCGAAGTAAGGACCTCTACGATGATAATTTCCCTCACTAGATGCCATACTCTCCTAGGTAGCTACACCAATGAAATGGAGAGCAAAGCTTTGATAGTACTTGTAGGATCGAAAGTATGTATAGAGGGGGGGGTGATTAGACTACTTGACTAGATAATTTTCTGCCTTTTCCGAATTTTACTTCAGAGGCAGGTACGACAGTTATAAGAGGTCAAGCACACCCTACACATGCAGTTCTAATAGTATTGCAGCGGAAAGTAAAACATGCAAGTGTAAAGTAGAAGAGTAAGGTAGGGAGATTAACCGCATGAGGTTGACACGTCGATTTTTGGCATGGTTCCAATAGGTGGTGCTATGGTACGTCCATGTTAGTGGAGACTTCAACCCATGGAGGGTAACATATGCGAGAGTCCACACACGGCACCACCCACTAGGGGTCCACAAAGAAGTGACCCTGTCTATTCCACCACGGCTTACGTCCACACAGGACTAGCCTCACTTACAGTAAATCTTCACGAAGTAGGCGATCTCCTTGCCCTTGCAAACATCTTGGTTCAACTCCACAACACATAGTAGGAGGCTCCCAAGCAACACCTAACCAATCTAGGAGGCAGCACCCTCCAAAATGTAATACATGTGGTAGATCAATGAAGTCCTTGCTCTTGGGCTTCTAAAGATAGTCTCCTCACCAATAATCACTCTCTCATAGAATATTCACGGGTAGGACAGGTTTATTTGGTGGAAAGCAGTTTGGGGAAGCTAGAGATCAAGTTTCAAATGATTGGATTGGAATATCTTGATCTCAACACATTAGTAGGTGGTTTTCTCTTAGAAAATAGATCTGGAAATTAAGTATATGTTCTGAGTGCTTCTCCCAAGAATGAGAGGTGGGTGAAGGGGTATATAAAGGCAGCAGCCAAAATCCAACCGTTACACCAAAAAGTGCAAACTCGATGACACGGAAGTGCACAACTCGGTGGTACCGACTAGTACTAAAGGTGTGAACCTTTGAATCTCATTGAGGCCGATATATAGAACTTGGTTGCACCGAAAAGGTGACTAACCGTCAGATGACCAAACTCGGTGGCATAGATACTCAAACTCGCAAATTCTTATTTTGTATATCTTGGCAACGAAATGTTGGTCACACTAAACTCGGTAGCACAGATGGAGTTTCGGTTGCACCGAATTGGTGGGAATGTCTAGGGTTCTGTCTGAGGTTCAAACTCGGTGGGTTCAAAGTGGCAATGTTGGTTGCATCGAATTTGTATATGTGGAACTTGAGAGAGTGGATATGTGGGAAAAATTAATAGTATTGGCTTTTCTATGGACTCAAAACTGATTTCTCACAAACATAAAATGAAGAGTCTTCTAGCTTGAAGCTTGAGCCTATATTATTTCTTTGTTGTATCTAGGGGTATCTCCACATAAACCTTAAGCCATAACATCTTTTGAAATTTTCTGAAATATACTTGGAAAACACATTAGTCCAATGATGCGTATGTTGTGATCAATTATCAAAACCACCCTAGGGAGCAATTTTGCTTTCCCCTTGGGAATCCACTTGAACATGGCTTGGGGTTCTTCTTCAAATAGGTCAATGTCTTCTTGATGCTTTCCCTTGCCTTTGTGGTCTTGTGGTAGAAGTCCATCTTGTCAGCTCGTTTTTCAGAAGTAGTGGAATCACACTTCTCTTCTTGGGGAACAAACTTGTGAGTGGGATATAGAACTTCTTCCCAAACATCTCTGTTGATATTGAAGTAGCCAACACCTTGTGTCTTCCGATGTCCTCCTTGCTTGCACACAATTTCATCAAATTCCTTCCTTCCAGTAAGACTCTTGAAGACACCTATCTCTATTATCCCTTTCAATAGATCATTTTCTTGCTCAAGTGTAACTTGGCTAAGAGACTCTTTAGTGGAATCAATAGAGTTACGAGCAACAACATTATTGGATTTAGCTTTAGCATTGTTGTTACTAGATGAAGAAACCTTCTTTCCTTTGTTACTAGTGTTCCTAGGTTTAACTTGTGCAACGAAATTAGACAAGAGTAATCGTTTGGCTAGATAAGAAGAACACTTCTTCCGAAGATCATAATTGTTTGCTTTTAAGAAATTATGCTCTTGCTCCAAGTTGAGCTTCTCGAAGCGTAACTTCTCATGGGATCTTGCATGGTCTCTATGATCTTCTGGAGTAGTATCGTGAGCTAACTTAAGAGTTTTTAATTCTTGAGTTAGTCGGTCAACTTCTTTGTTATCCTCATCATTCGATTTCTCTTGACTAGCATGATAAATATCAAGTTCATTTTCATCGCAAGCAAGTCATCTTCTCCTAACAAGTCATCGTAATCACTGTTGAAATCAAGATATTCAGGATGTGCTACCTTGGGGACTTTAGCCATCATGTAGTTTCCGACTCCCTCATTTGGTGAATGAAATAAGTCATAGGAGTTGGTGGAAACAAGCGCAATCCCGACAACACCTTCATCTTGATTATAGTCGGAGTTGGAGTGATAGCTTCTCTCGGAGTGGTGATCAGACACGGAGCGAGAGACCCATTCACCAACATGAGCTTGACATCTTCTTCTTGAAATGCTCTTGGTGTATTTGTCCTTGTTCTCTGATTCCTTGCGTCCCCGTGAGTGTCTTTGTTCATAGTGATCTTCTCTACTCCTTCTCTCTCTAGGAGGTGACTCATATCTTGAGCTTCGTGTTCGAGGTGACTCTTCTCTTCTTTTGTAAGGAGCCGAGCACTCATTTGAGTAGTGTCCGGGCTTCCCACAATTGTAATAGTTTCGGTCACGACTGGACGAATGCTTCTCATCATGTCTTGAACTTGAGCTTCTATCTTTGCCTCTACTCTTGTAGAACTTGTTGAATTTTTTGACCATGATTCTTATCTCTTCATAAGTGACAAGATCATCTTTTCAAGTAGACAAAGCATAACATGAAGCTTTATAAGCACCGCTTGACTCGTCGTGCAGCTTATCGTTGTCCGTGAATGACATCTCATGAGCAACAATCCTTCCAATGACTTCAGTTGGCTTGAGATCTTTGTAATTTGGCATCATTTGGATCAATGTGCACACTATGTCATACTTGCCATCAACAGCTCTAAGTATATTCTTGATCATGAATTTGTCAATCATCTCTTCGCCTCCTAAGCGGGCAATCTCACTGGTGATGAGAGCTAGCCTAGAGTACATTTCAGCGACTCCTTCACCATACTTCATATTGAACTTGTGAAGCTGACTTTGAAGCACATCCAAGTTAGATTCTCTTAAAGAATTAGTACCTTCGTGCGTATCAACAAAAGTATCTTAAATTTCTTTTGCATTCCCAAGAAGACTGATTTTGTTGAATTCTTTGGGGCAAAGGCAGTTGAAGATGATATCACACGCTTGAGCATTAAGTTGCAACATCTTCAGTTCATCAGCTGACGCATCACGATATGATTCATGCCCATCTCCAAAGAAGTTACCTTACACATCAACGTGAATAACAACTCAAACATGAGGATTAAATCGAAGTATATGAATTTTCAGTTTATGCTTCCAACTAGCAAAATTTGTGCCATCGAAGTAAGGACCTCTAAGATGATAATTTCCCTCACTAGATGCTATACTCTCCTAGGTTGCGAAAAAAATGAAATGGAGACCAAAGCTCTAATACCACTTGTAGGATCGAAAGTCTGTCTAGAGGGGGGTGATTAGACTACTTGACAAGATAATTTTTTTGCCTTTTCCCAATTTTAGTGAAGAGGCAGCTATGACAGTTATGACAAGTCAAGTACACCCTACACATGCAGTTCAAATAGTATAGCAGTGGAAAGTAAACATGCAAGTGTATGTATAGGAGTAAGGTAGGGAGATCAAACGAATGAGATTGACATGGAAATTTTTGGCATGGTTCCGATAGGTGGCGTTATCATACGTCCATGTTAGTAGAGACTTCAACCCACGTAGGGTAATGATTCCAAGAGTCCACGAAGGGGTCCAGCCACGGAGGGTCCAAAAAGATGCAGCCTTGTCTATCCCGCCACGGCTTCCGTCCACGGAGGACTAGCCTTAGTCATGGTAGATCTTCACGAAGTAGGCAATCTCCTTGCCCGTACAAACCTCTTGGTTCAACTCCACAATACAAAGTAGGAGCCTCCCAAGCGACACCAAAACAATCTAGGAGCCACCACCCTCAAAAAGGTAATAGATGGGGTAGATCAATGAACTCCTTGCTCTTGTTCTTTTAAAGATAGTCTCCTCAACACAAATCACTCTCTCACAAAATATACATGGGTTGGAGAGGTTGATTTGGTGGAAAGCAGTTTGGCGAGGCTAGAGATCAAGTTTCAAATGATTTGATTTGAATATCTTTGTCTTAACACATGAGTATGTGGTTCTCTCCCAGAAAATGGATCTGGAAATGTAGTGTGTGTTCTGAGTGCTTCTCCCAAGAATGAGAGGTGGGTGATGGGGTATATATAGGCAACAACCAAAATCGAACCGTTACACAGAAAAGAGCAAACACGGTGACAGCGATGTTGGAAACTCTATGGTACCGACTAGCACTAAAGTTGTGAACTTTTGAATCTCGGTGAGAGCGATATAAAAAACTCGGTGGCACTCAAAAGGTGACTAACGGTCAGATGGACAAACTCGGTGGCACCGATACTCAAACTCGGAAATTCTGATTTTGTGTATCTTGGCAACAAAATGTTGGTCACCCAAACTCGGTAGCACCGATGCAGTTTTGGTTGCACTGATTTGGTGGGAATGGCTATGGTTCTGTGTGAGGTTCAAACTCAGTGGGTCCGATGTGGAAATATTGGTGACAACGAATTTGTTAATGTGGAACTTGACACAATGGATATGTGGGAAAAATGAACTGAGTGTCTTGGTGGCTAACTTTGACCATTTGAGTAATCAGTTCATTTTAATACCTCTTCCCCTTTTAATAGTATTGGCTTCCCTATGGACTCAAAAAGTGATTTCTCACAAATATAAAATGAAGAATCTTCTATCTTGAAGCTTGAGCCAATATTATTCCTTTCTAGCATCAAGGGGCATATCCGCGAAAACGTTAAGCCATAGCATCTTTTGAACTTTTCTGAAATATACTTTGAAAACATATTAGTCCAACGATCCACATGTTGTGATTAATTATCAAAACCACCCTAGGGAGCAACTGTGCTTTCACACATCTATTACCTTTTGGAGGGTGGTGCCTTCTAGATTGTTTAGGTGTCACTTGGGAGCCTCCTACTTCATGTTGTGGAGTTGAACCAAGATGTTTGTAATGGCAAGGAGATCACCTACTTCGTGAAGATCTACCGTGAGTAAGGATAGTCCTTCGTGGGCGGAAGCCGTGGTGGAATAGACAAGGTTGCTTCTTCGTGGACCTGTTGTGGGTGGATCCCTCCATAGTCTCTCGTAGCCGTTACCCTCCGTGGATTTAAGTCTCCACTAGCATGGACATACGATAGCGCCACCTATCTGAACAATGCCAAAAATCGTCGTGTCCTCTTTGTGTTTGATCTCCTAAACTCTACTCCTTTACATGTGCAAAGTCTTTACTTTTCAGCTGTCATATATGTTGACTAGCATGTGTAGGATGTACTAGACTTGTTAGATCTGCTAAAATTCTGCCTTCCATACAATTGGGAAAGGCTAGGATTTTAATCTTGATAAGTAATCTATTCACGGCCCCTCTAGAAACACCTTCTTTCGATCCTACACATGCACTGATACTAACTTGTACATGTAATGCTATCTCTTGACGGGCTCTACTGCTAAATAACAGCAGCGCCGACCCATAACCCACGCTACTCAAAATCCTCTACCTATAAGGTATTTCCTAGTAGTGCAAGTGGGGGAGATCAAGGAGGCCCTGATTAAGCTGGAGCTGATGAACAACCGACTAAATGACGTTTATGATGCCACTGAGGTGTTGAATACCAATGCCTGAGTAAGTACAATTGGGAGTACAATTTCCAGTCGTGGTCTTGGATTTGTGTTTCCGAGTGGGTATTTCCAGTGTGGGCACACTTACTGCACCCACTTGGTGTAGTCCCAGAGACTTTCATCGACTGAAGCAGTTGGTGGTAGTCTTTGAATGAGGATATTTGTACTGTGGCACTCAGATTGCCACCTCCCACTTGGCCGACCGAGTGGATGTCTCCACTGTTAAAAACTTCTGACTAGGAACTCCTCATTTATGAGATTCTGGGTTTGACAGAAAACACGGGGCTCAAATATCTAACAAGTACCATGGTAGTTTGATCTTGCTTTTTCATTGGAATACCTTGTAGTGGGCACACACTTAATACACCGACTGGGTGTAGTCCCCGAGACTGTCGTCGACTCAAGAAGTCGACGCTAGTCTCAGAACTAGGCATTTTTGAACTGTTCTGGCACTCTGAGTGCTATTTTTCATTTGGCTGGCCCATTGAATGTTTTGTACTCTACCGATCTTTGCTTTGTTTTTCTTGGAATAGAAGTCTAGTGAGCTCAGGAACATTATGCATTCCTAGAGAAGGAGGTGCTTCAGTTCCAACTGGCCCTAGAGGTGGAGAAGGCTAAGAGCGAGCGCCTTGTAGAGGAGAAGCATTCCTTGGGAGGTGAGTATCGTCGACCGATTGCTTCCCATAACTTGTTTCCCTCTCGATCCGAATGAACTCGCTTTATCAGGTGTGCATAGTGAGAACCAACTTGTAAATAGGTTCATGACTACTATTTCTTTAGAAACCCTGAAGCAAACCGTCGAGGACAAGGACAACCAGCGGCCGCCGGTGTGCAAGGAGGCCAAGTCCAAGACAAAAGAAGTCGATGATAAGCCAAAGTCACTCGACAAGTATGAGGAGGAGAACTAAACTCTGAAGTTGGCAGTCGAGATGTCCAAGACCAAGGTCTATGAGCTCAAGAAGAACTATGTTGAGTGGGAAACCAAGTACAAGGCCCATGCGAGTGTCTTTGATGAGGCGAAGAAGCAGCTGCGCGAACAGGTCACACAGCTACTAAAGAAAAAAGCCTGATCAGGAGCAATACATCAAGGACATCGACATGGGAATGAGCACGAATTTCGAAGGTATTCCTCTTGGCTGAGTGAATTGTGGTCTGTCACTTTCTAACCTTTGCCACATTTCTATTTCTAGAGTTCTGCCCGGGCATCGACCACAAGACCGAAAGGATCGAGTTGGACCAGAATCCTTCTCGATTGTTGCTCACGGACAACTCTGCCATGGTGACCCTTCGATTGGATGAACACATCGATAATGCTCTCGGGTACATTACTCTCTAGAGAGCTGCCAGTGCGGAGATGAACAAGGAATTTCTTCCCGACGAAGATCTCTAGAATGATTTAAGGTCCCTCATGGCTTGGCTGCAATATGTTCCTAAACGAGTGCGAGCATGGAAGAAATCTGTGGCTAGTTGCAGTGCTTACATTGCACTTTCCCTCGTCCGAGTCCATTCCAAGGACATGAACGAGCAGAAGGTAAATACACTCAAGGTCTCCAAATGGAAGAGGGACAAGTTGGAGAACTTCATGGAGACCTTCGTCGAGGCCACCACTCAGACCATGGACGAAATCAATCCGGACACCTTTTTAGAGCATGCTTATCTTTCAACTGATGAGTGATCATCAAAAACACTTTTATTCAGAATGCCATTTGCCTCGATATGCCGAGTGGTTGGTGGAATCATATATGCCGTGTGGTTGGTGTAATCATCAAACTTTATCGATCCCAGGGCTTATGCTACTTGTTCTTTTGCCTTGAACCGATCAAAGTTTAATCTGGTTTGACCTTCGTTCTGGTATTGAATTCCATTTTTCATGGACTTAGACGGATTTATTCGCAACTAAGTTCCCGAGTGTGGAGAACGTACAAATTTGGGTCTTTTTGACATAGACAAATATGGATTTGCAGCTAAGCCCCCGAGTGTGGAGGACGCCCACATTCGTAGTAGTTCTAACTTAGGCGACATATGGTTCACAACTAAGCTACATGGCGAGGTTGATGTCCACACACAGAGTAGTTTTAGCTTAGGGGAAATTTGGTTTGTACCTAAGTCCTCGAGTGTGGAGGATTTCCACACTGGTAGTTCTTTTAACTTAGACAAAATCTGGTTCCGAGCTAAGACCCCGAGTGTGAAGGATGTCCACACTCGGAGCAGTTTTAAGTTGGGAGATATCTGGTTCGCAGCTAAGCCCCCCGAGTGTGTATTATGTCCACACTCGGAGCAGTTTTAGCTTAGGCGAAATCTGGTTTCCAGCTAAGCCCCCTAGTGTGGAGGATGTCCAAACTAGTGGTAGTTCTAACTTAGGCAAAATCTCGTTCCCATCTAAGTTGTTCACTCACTCGAAGCGATCTAGTTCCTCAATGTTTGTGATCACCTGAGGGAGCTATTACATTTAGTTAACTGCAATGAAATATTGGAAAATCAAGACTTTTATTCATCAAATGTCATTCGTAAAATATTACAAAAGGACAAAATTTATTCTAAGAAAAGAACTTGCACAGCAGGTCCACATTCCAAACTCTAGGCTATTCCATGTCTATTGAAGTTGTAGATCCGATATGCTTCATTGTTGAGGAGCATGGAAATCGCAAAGGGCCCATGTCGTGGAGGCGTGAGCTTGTGAGCCTTCTGTTTATCGAGTTGGAGGATGAGATCGCCTTCTTAAAAAATGCCTCCTCTAAATTGTCCATTGTGATAACACCTCAAATTTTGCTGCTATAGAGTTGACCTGATCAGTACTAACTCGCACTCCTCCTCCGGGAGGTCCAGGCCATCCTGAGGCACCTCTTCAGCTTCTACCCTCCAAATATAACTCTATTCGGGGGGATTTCTGAATTAAATCACTCGATAGGACAATGTCCCACCCTTTAATTGTACCACTTTACCACAATATGTTTTTATAAAATTTGGAACAATTTAAAACTTTTTGTGTGTATGTGATGATTGAATTGGTTGCTATATGATTGTTTGCGTATTTGGTTTTTCATTCACAAAAATTATTCTATCTCTCAATACACATCTTCTTTCTCCAAATCCTTGCCCAATGATCAGACCATGTGTATAGGACGTAAAACTATTTTTGCAAAGTATTATTTTGACCAAAAAAGTATTTATTTCTTGTAAGCCTTCAAATAACCCTGAGCTGAGATTTGTACTACAAGTGCTCAATTTAGGAGGAATGTTTTTCCCCAAATTTTTAATTTGGATCCTATTATCAAAAAGACTTCCCAAAACCACAACATGATTATTTTAAAAGTTATTTTTCAATTTTAGTAAGATACCTCTTTCTGAGGCTAGAAATGTCTTTCATAGAGGAAAATTATTTTATTGCTTCCAAAATATTTGACAAAATTTAGGGTAACTTAGTGGACATATATTTTCCATATATAAGAGCTTTAAAACATGGTCATGTTCAAATATTGGACAAAACCACTCAAAACCCTCTTTGCATATTTTAAGCTTTTGAAATATTTTCGTAGGAAATATTCTCACTAAATTCGAGTAACATTATAGGAATTCACACAAGATATATGTGATGATCTTGCCAAGTTTCATCTCAATCTAAGTTAATTTGGTCCTCCAAAATATTCAAAAACCCTCTGTGTACAGAATCAAATTTGTGCAACTCTACATTAACAAGTTTGTCCAATTGCTCTCAAACTTTACAGTAGTGATCTAGACCCCAAATAAGGATGCTATACAAAGTTGTGCATTTGTGGGAATAGAGCTGCTTAGCTAGATCAACAGAAACCTGATTTTGTTGATTTCTAGGGTTTTCTATGTTTGCATTGCCAACTTTCTCCAAATGAGCCCAAACTTGGTGATAAAGCTCAATTATTTCAATTATTTGATCCTATTAAATATCTCAGTAAGTTGGCAAAGTTATCTTTCCAAAATTCCATCAAAAATGTTCACACAGAATCCTAAAACTACTGTTTGGACCTCCAAAACTATTCCCATTGCCCCAAAATTTTACCACATTATCAGAGAGACCCACGGCACCACCAGGACCAACCCCATTGGCTAGCTCTATGATTAACTTGGTGAAACCCCACTTCAACCCCGTGGACAACCCATCTCCTCTTTCTCCTTTTCTCTCACTCACTCATGACTATTTGAGAGCTCCCAAAGGACCTTTCCTATTGTTTACTACCTTGTGCAACAAGTGGGCATGATTGGTCGCGCCAGTGCATGTCAGTGGCATGCCCATGCCAGCGAAAAAGCCACCCTTGAGCACGCGGCTGCACTCCAGTGAGTTGACCTCAAGCGTCCGGCCACCTCGAGCTTCCCCCGCATGCAAGTCAATTCTCTCGACGTCTCGGATGCGCCACGCCACTGTCCTCCTCCTCTCTGTACCTCTTTCTCCCCTCCCGTGCGTGCCAAAGCCCTGTCGGCCTCGACCAGTGAGCGAGCTCACATGTGTGATGCCCTTGGCTCCCGTCCCGCTCCCCTCTCTATCTTGATCAATGTAATCCATGCCCACGAGCTCCCCTAGCTGAGACCCGAGCCCTCGTGTGGCCTCCCTCGCCCCTGCTGACAGCTCCTGCGGACCACGACCATGGTGCTCCGGCACAATCCAATAAAAGGCCACCCCGAGACCCTCCCTCCCCTCTGAAACTCCTCTCCCCCTCCCAATCGTGCGCCAGAACCACCCAAGCCTCCCCTCAAGCTCTTTGTGCTATGGATCGACCGGAGCTCCTCTGCTTCCGACCACCATCGATGTTCGGGTACGGCCTCTCTCCGACCCTCTTTTCTTCTCCTACGAGCTTCCCTCACCTCCCTCATCATCTCCCCTCTCTCCCATGTTCATTTCCAGCTAGGAATCCTCGGGTTCAAGCACGCCCAATGCAGCTCCTCCGCGGCCCTCTCGTGGTCGGTGAGCCAGGCTCCTCCAACAACTCCCTCCACCTCCACCAGAATGGTGGCTCGTCCCCAACTCCTTTCCCAACCTCAGCTTGCCACGCCGTGCCCTGAACTAGTGCAGGTGAGCTCGCCGCCCCTCTAGCCAAAGGTTGAAAATGGCCCCAACATGGGGCCCCACTCATCAGCCTTTGACTCGCCTTGTGCCTCTTCCATCTCGGTGACCCGCACGTCC
The DNA here is from genome assembly GCF_904849725.1 of Hordeum vulgare subsp. vulgare. NCBI lineage: Eukaryota > Viridiplantae > Streptophyta > Magnoliopsida > Poales > Poaceae > Hordeum > Hordeum vulgare. The sequence continues at coordinate 278,873,111 of NC_058520.1, forward strand.
CGCGCACCGTGTTTAAACCTGACGCATGCGAGAGCGCTGGCTCTCGTGGGCTGGTTTAGCCAACTGAGCTAACTCGGCCAGCCGTTCTGGCCGAGTAGGCTTAGTTGTATTTTTTCTTTTCTTTTTTGAGATTATTTACAAAAATTCCATAGCCTAAATTAATAGTATAAATCCAATAATTGCAGTTTATAAAATCTTGTAAAAATGCCACCTACTTAATGATGCGACTTATGCAATTTTTGAAAAAGGTTTTATACACTATATTATTCAAAAACCTTGTTTAAAGTAATTTAGCTCTGTGTTACAATGCCTTTCACCACCTTTTCTGCTTCAAAACTAAAAATTAATAATTTTCACAATACTAATACTCACCCTTGTGTTTTACGAAAATAAGTTGACATTTTTCTGAGTGGTTTTTTGCTTGTTTTGCCATGGCCTTATTTTTTAATGTTATATTCTGATGAATAGATTCCATTGTTGATGGAGAGCTTGGACAAGAAGGATTTGAAGACCTAGAGGACTTTGTTGACCTAGGCAATCAGCCCCTTGACCATGACCTGAAACCTTTTATGCATGTCATATGGCACTTTACTTCGTTGCATTTTAATCATGTGGAATCGGTAACCACCTCGGTGGCTTGTCTCAGATGTTTCCTCGTTGATACTTGCACTCAGCATGACCCTACCTTCCTTTGATGGTTCTGTGGGTGGGAAGTAGATAGGATGCTAAAGTAGTTGCTATGCAAAGGGGATGGGAAACATGCATGGTGTAGGAAAGGAAATATTTTCAAAGACTTCTAGGAAACCCCAACGGGTGCCACTAATGCCCGAGGGAGATGGTGATGAGTTGGGTAACCACTTGGGAAAGAAGTGGTGTACACATGCAAGATGTGTGTGTTTTCTTGAAAATGGATTATACTTAAGATGTGTTGGTCGTCCTAACCTTACATGCGCAACCACAATACCCCTTATGGGATGGGGCTTTCTTGATTACTTCTGCCGGTACTTGAGAGAGCCTGCATTATTAGTGACCGTGGTACCGTGGCCACTTTCAATACGGGGTCGTGTCGGAAAGGACGACCATTGTCTGTTTTCACAAACACCAGGCACAATGTTGTCTGTCCTCGTCAATGATACTTGTGATATACATCATGAGGTATGGCACCAACAAGTGGACTCTTCATTAGTATCATCACGGGAATGGCATTGTTCGGGTACTTACCTCGGGTATGGAAAATATCACGAGTCGTGGATTGACACAGAAGTTTCCCGAGTCTTGTGGTTAAAGTGTGCAATCTCTGGAGAGTTTAAAACTATTTGAATAGTCGTGTCCACGGTCATGGACAGTTGGTTATCTTGCTTAGACTATGTCTAGGTGTTTTCACAACTTGGTGTGTTTGCGTGAGAAAGATGACAATGTGATACTTGAGCTAAGTCAGATGACTTGGCATGGTGGTTGAACATGAGACGTTCAACCCCGGTTTATATTGATATGTGTAACTTGTTCATATGGATATAGGTTACCTCGTGAAGCATACCTTCTTAATTTATTGATCATTTCATTGCACTTGAAAATTAGCTTTCTCCAACTTACCTGTTAGTGCTATATCATGCATTGTTGTTACCTCGTTCCAAACATGGGTGGCTTGCAATTACATTCAAAGTTCTCATTGGATTGCCACTTATTATTTAATTGGTCAGGCATGGAAGAACATGAGTATGACGAAGAGTTCATTAGAGAGGAACATGCGAACTAGGACGCTTCATAGTCATAATGCATGTAGGGTTAAGGCAGATGACATGGGTTCACGCTTTCGTTCAAGATTCCGGTGCTAGTTAACTTTGGTGTGTTTGCCTTCGAGGCCCCATCTGTGCAAGACTTGAACTCCATGGTATTTGTTTGTATCATACGGTATCTATGGATGTAAGACTCTTATTGTTCAACTTATGTGTTTTGAGTGAGCATTGATCTCTAGGATCACTGTGCACGTGCATTCGATGATCATGAGTTGTGAGTCAGGGTCCCCACAGGCAGCTTCTAAGCCATACACCATGAAGGAAGGAGTGCGATTTGTGGATCAATCTGGAGACATTCGTGAGACCCAAAGGACCGAAGACCACTTGGTGACCCAAGATCCTGCAACATGCTTCCAGTCCCGCGTGAGACGTGGCTTTAGGCCTTAAAGTGTCATTCCAATCGCTCGTTTTGCTTGTCCATTCGATTGCGAGTGAGCAACGGAGGTGTAAACGGCCGGAGTGCCTTGGGTGTAGAAGAATTCACAGAAGTTGCATGAGTCAAAGTTTGACCTGTTATCCGTGATGATATTGTGGCTGCTTGAAACCTGACAATTATCTATTTGATGAATTTGAAAGAAGTAGCCGACTCCAGGGTATTTATTGGCTTCACTTCAACCCCCTTGGTTAATTTATCCACCAGCACTAGTAGATGAGAAAATCCAATAGTTCTAGTATGTAGGGGAGCGATCATGTCGAGCCCCGAGATGGCGAATTACCAAGTAAGGAGAATCATGTTGAGCGTGGATGTAGGATCGAAAGTATGTCTAGATGGGGTGATTAGACTACTTGACAAGATAAAAACTTAGCAGTTTCCCAATTTTTAGTGTGGGCCATTTTTAGCAACTATGACTAGTCAAGTACACACTACACATGCACATCTAAAAGTATATAGCAGCGGAAAGTAAAACATGCAAGTGTAAAGTAAGGAAGGGTAGGGAGATAAAATAAATGAGGTTGACACCGCGATTTTTGGCATGGTTCCAAAAGCTGGCGCTATCGTATGTCCATGTTAGTGGAGAATTCATCCCACGAAGGGTAACGGATGCGCGAGTCCATGGAGGGCTCCACCCACAAGGGGACCACAAAGAAGCGGCGTTGTCTATTCAACCACGGCTTTCGTCCACACAGGACTAGCCTCAGTCATGGTAGATTTTCACGAAGTAGGCGATCTACTTGCCCTTAAAATCATCTTGGTTCAACTCCACAACACGAAGTAGGAGGCTCCCAAGCGACACCTAACCAATCCAGGAGGCACAACCCCCCAAAAGGTAATAGATGTGGTCGAAAGATGGACTCCTTGCTCTTGTGGTTCTAAAGATAGTCTCCTCAACACTCAATCACTCTCTCTCAGAGATGGCAGGGGTAGGAGAGATTGATCTTGTGGAAAGCAACTTGGGGAGACCGAAAATAAAGGTTCAAATGGTTGGAATGGAATATCTTGATCTCAACACATGAATAGGTGGCTCTCTCTCAAAAAATGAATTCGACAATGAATTGTGTGTTCTGAGTGCTTAATCTATGAATGAGAGGTAGGTGGAGGTGTATATATAGGTAGCACAGAAAAATCGAACTGTTACACCATGATTGACCAACTCGGTGACACCGAAGTTACAAACTTGGTGGTACCAACTTTCTCAAAAGGTAGTAACTTTGAATCTCGGGGTGGAACCGATATACACAACCCAGTGGCACCGAAAAGTTGACTAACAGTCAGATGAAACAACTCGGTGGCACTGATATTCAAACTCAAAAATTCCGATTTTGTCTACCGATTGTCGTGGTTTTGTCATGGCATATTTCCTCATGAAAGGACTTAATGATGAGGCTACCGCAACTATATGGCGACTCAAATGGGTTGATTGGGAGCGAGAGACGATTTTACCCAGCTCAATCGAGGTCCTGCTTTGTGTATATTGATGTAGAAATCGATTACTAGGGTGCGGATTCGCCTGACCTAGCACTTGATTGGTGATAACTTAAGTCTACCAGCCCTAGAGACTCCCTTTATATACATGTCAAGGCCCTAGGGTTAAAAGAGTTCGGGTCATGTTATGATCCATGACTTGATATGTATCTAACTTGCCTTGCTTCTATCGAAAGGAAACTCCTCGTGACCCTGCTCCCATATGGGCCATGAATCGCCATCTTCTTGTCTTGGGCTACAGCTGGCTCTTTCTGGCTCTGCCTTGTGCCTTTTGCTTCTTAAGTCATGGCCCATCTTGAACATGAACATTGAGCCGCTATTATCTTGACCTGGCCCCTTGGGGTGGGTCTCATGGCGGGATAACATCCCCAACATTAGGCCCTAGATTGACTTGAATTATCTCATGTCAATAAACCTTTCTCATAATCTTGGCGGCTCATACGGATCCCAAGTTTTGTCCTCTAATGGTAGAAACACCGGCTTTCAAAATGTCCTCTTGAACTTTTGGTTTGGTCCATAATGACGTCCGCCTCCCCGAGTTTTTAGGGATCTTTATGATGTCATTCCAACGGCTCTTTTAACTTATCCGTTCGCCCAACAATCAAGGTGCCATCAACTCCAAAATTTACAACACCCCCTTCATTACCGCGCCTGCCGTTTCCATTTTCGCCTCGACATTTAAATATTGACAGGGATACCTCTTTTACTATTACCCTGTTCCACTTCTTTGTCTTCTACCTAGAGACTGAACCTGCATCGCGCCGCCGCCGGACGTCCCATCATCAAGCGCTTCTGTACAAGGGCTCCACCGTCGCGTGCCTTCTACTAAGAGCCACGAGGCTTCTCCACCGCCATCAACGTTATCAGGTAAGAGTTTTGTTTCTTTTCCTGGATCTGTTTAGGTCATCCGCTGTAATTCAATGGAGTTCATAGGGTTCATCTTGTGTTCATCGCCATTATAGATCTGTTATATTCTTCGATGAAAACCTTCTCCAGCGATAGATTGCGAGCCTTCTCCGTGGATGCTTCATGAGAACCATATGATAACTAGTTGTTGCTTCCCCATATTTACTGTCGTCTAGGACTATTAAATTTCTTTTTCGCGTACCATTGGTAAATCCATATTTCGCCTCACTTTGGTAGGAAACTATTTGTCCAGTAATTAGTGGAATCTGACGTCATGGTTCCTTCGTAAGTCGATTTCACCCTCACACCGACTTCTTTGATATTTTGGTAAACCGCCCTTACATTAAGGCGACTCAAATATTTGCAAACTTTCTTATTATTTGTTTCTTGAACCCCTTCACTTCTTCAAGCAATTTTTGTTCGTCGAGATAACCCGCCAATGTAATCATGGAGCCTGTTTCCTTCCTGAATCTATAGATATGTCGAAACCATCGAAATGTGATAGGCTGCCATCAGAACTAATGATGTCGTCCTCTAGCAATGCTTATCAGTGGGAGTATTGTCTTCTAAGGATATGATTGGATGGAGAGCCGCCACTGGAGAAGTACGACCTCAACCCACCAAAGGAGAGGTTGTGGTCTTCACCGATAATTTAAAGCGAGGCTTTTCTCCTCCTGGTTGAAAATTCTTTCGAGATGCTCTGAACTTCTACAAACTTCACCCTCAAGACATGGGGCCCAACTCTGTTAGTAATTTATGTCAGTTTCGAGTTTTCTGCCAAGTGTACGTGGGGATAGAACCCACTGTTCCCTTATTTAGGGAATTTTACTACTTAAACCACTAGACGGAATGGGATGATGGTCCCAGCTTAGAGCTCTGCGGAGTTACAATCTAGAGGCGGTGCGAGTGTGGTTTTCCCGCTTTCACCCTGCCCAGTCACCCCAAGGGCTGGGGAAAAACTTGGTTTTATTGCGAGAATTCCGCACCTAGTGAAGAAAATCATCTGTCGTGATTCAGAGAAGAGCGCCTTCCAATGTATTTCCAACTCCCCGGTGCATTGATGTTGCAGGAACAACCAGGTCATACTTTTTTCTAGTCAAAACTTAGAGCCTTGAACGCCAATGGCTTGACAGAAATTGACTTGGTCCAATGCTGGATGGAGTGACGTATTATGACGTTATGCTGCCGAGATGAACTGATGTGCCAATATGACGGCGACATACACGATGCTCAACGCTTCACAAATTTAATCCTTGACTCTGAAGAAGTCAATATCATGGTAAAGAAGCTATGTGGCGAGTCCAGAGAAGCGTCTTCAAAAGCCGGCCTGAAACCATTCTGTGTCCACAATCCAGCTCCTGAGGTAAATATCCTTAGACATCACCCGCCTTACTTGGTATTTCCTTTATTCCTTGAAGAACTAACTCCCTCTTTTTTTACTGTTGTAGAAAAACTCGCCCTTCTGGAAGCGTAGACCAACAAAGCCGGCCGTCAAAAGGGTCAAAACCACCGTGAAGAAGAAAAAGAAGACCAAAACAGTTGCGGGCGAGTCATGTGTTGTGGGCGAGTCACAAAACATTGAAAAACCATGTGAGGCAAATGTCCAGTCTATCCCCTTAGTGTGACGCGTGCTGTTCTAACCATTCGGTTTAATCTCAAGGGGATGACGTTGAATATGATGCTGAGGCAGCCGAGGTAATTTCAATATCTTTTGACTCAAATATTTCCTTGTAAATGCCTCCAAGGAGGGTTTGTAGGAAAGTTCCTATGACTCATCCAAATGCTTATTTGGATCCTAACTTCCTTTTGAAGAAGACTTTATATACTCCAAAGCGCCACACCCGTAGCTCCTCAGGTGATCTTATGGCGGCTCTGCCTGGGAAAGCCTTCGATTGTAAACGCCGCACTGAGGTGCATCTTCTTTCTTTATCAAATGTACCATGTTTGTTGATTTCTCAAACTCACACGATTTTCACCTTAATAGGTGTCTCCTCCTTCATCTAGCGATTCGGCATCTTCAAAATTGCCACCTCTTGTTTTTCTCCCAGGGTACATCATTATTTGTCTATCCAGCACTTGCTTCAGTACTTAATATTTCATTATATGTACCTCAACCTTTCGTTTTTTGGGCTCAAGCATAGAAAAGGAAAACCAGCGGGTCAGTCCTAAATAGTGAAGCACCTGAAGTGGAGGAAGCACATGTTTCTATCCCTGATGCTCCAGTTGAATAAGCTGAAACTCACGCTGAACCTCCTGAGAGCAATATTATGGATGATTTCTTTGATGTTCAAGTTGACTCGGCATGAGTTGACAATAGGGCCATGGAAGCGAGTCAGAGAGAAAATCTCAACTCGCCAAGCCCTCTGAAGACAACCAAAGATGCTATGCTCGAAGAAGAAATTGTCGTCGTTACTTGGACGGGTCACACGATGCCCGTCTTCAATGTGCTGGCTAAATATACTACCAATATTGTCTCAATCGAAATAGAAAAACGGAAAGCTAAACTTGAGCTTCCCAATATTCGGAAACTAAACTTTGAAGAACTGCAACCAAGATATTTGAACCGTCTCTCCATGAGCCGGGACATGGAAGCCAGTGTGGTAAATATGATGAAAAAGCGATACGAGGTATGGTGTTATGTAATAAGTTACCCCATATATCCATTTGTAGCCCCCAAGGGCATGGTCATCTTCTTGAAGATGAGTTGGGTCTTGTTAATAATTTGAAAACTTCAACTTGTAGCCCCCAAGGGCTGGGTCATCTTCTTGAAGATGAGTCGGGTCTTGTTAATAACTTGAAAACTGAAGTGCATTAGCCCCAAGTGTCAAGTATATTGCTTGCAATATGCTTGAGAATTGATACCAAATGATCCCCCCGTACGGGTGGCTTGGGTTCGAGCTAAATTATCTGTGTTGCTTGATTATATAGGAATCTATAAGCCAGGCTGACTCATCCTCAAGTGGCATGAAGAAAAGTTTGGCACGTCAACAAGACGCCAGGGCTGTAGCTGAGGAAAACTTCGAGTCTCTTTGGCAGAACTTGAAATAACCAAGGCTGAGCAAATATTATAGAGAGAGTCGGCCGAAGCTGACAAAGCCGCTCTATTGAAACGTGCTCAAAGCGCCGAGGGTCTCCTGAAACTGGTTACGGAACAATTGACTTGTCTACGGCGACACATCTCCAAGATGACCAGTGTTGTCTTTGGAAAGTATTTTGTATATTATCAATTGCAACCATTGTAAAGAACACAAAGCGCCAAGCGACTTATGTTTCATTTTTTCCTTGCAGGCCCTCGACCTGCAAATCGACAATAAGACTGTGTGTTAAAGCTGAAAGCACTATATACCCTAACGGAGCAACTCTATACTGACGGCTTATTCACCATCAAGGCTGTGTGGGGTGACAAAGAGCCGGTATAGTTTATCAGTAATATGCTGAGGCGGCTCTCGACCGTACCCAGGCATATAGAAGAAATAAAGAAATCAGTTGCATGGAAAGGGCTAATCACTGTGATGAGCCGGTCTTTGGCCTATGCTCCAGAAGTCAAGCTGGAAGAAATAGCGGGTGGGTTTCCTGAGTATAAAGATGATGGCTTAAAGTTTACTTAGGAGGATTACACCAAGTGCGTAAGGGAGGTTCGTCCCACAGCGAGCCGGCTTGTCAAGGGTCTTGATCTGACCAATTATCAGGTGGCTTATGATGACAACCGTAAGCGCGTGCCACCTCCCAGTTTTGCACCAATGAACCTTACTCCTGAGTGCCGTAAGCACCTTTTTGTATCCGATGCTGATTTGTCAACCATATTGATAGAGAAAGCTGAATTTTATGCTTTAATCAATTGCACCTGGGATATGGACAACTTCCAGATCCAAGACCCTGAAAGTTCGGCACAGGGTTACCCGGAGGCGGCTTAAACATGACGAATTTTGAAGCTTCAACCTGGAGACAAAACTGAACCTGGAGGAACCTTGCCACTGGGTTAATATGGAAGAAACTTTGGCCTTCGTGAGCCATGTAATATTTTTGAGTGTAACAAACTCCTGTATATTTGCAAGAGTATGGATGCCAAAACTTTATGGCGTTACCTTTTAAATCAAATCGCCTTTTAAAAGTTGTCCTTGTATTGTAAATGTGTTTTCTTCCCCTCTCGGAGAAGAAGCACTTTACATTCATGAAGCTTTGGATGAGTCAGTAAGACTATTGGATCTCTGCCTGAAAAACACAACACCATATAAGGTGACAAATAAGTTGGCTCAGTGAGTCACGGCGGGTAGACGGGCTTGCAATGCTCTAGTCGTACCCTAAGAGGTTTTTGCAAAAACCTTTATCTTTTTAGACTCGCAGATCACGCTCAAGTCAAGCTTCAGTGAAGCAGGTTCAATGAACCCATGGTTTGTCTATTTTCCATATGGCGACTCTCCCTGACACCTCAATGTTTTAACCTTGGTAAGTTCAGGGTCCAAAATGGATTGACTCGCCAAGAGTACAAGGGGTCAATAAGGGGAGTCACTTCGAACATACAGTCCAGTATAACCATTCTATTGCGTTAATTATTCGCTAGCCATGAGGGTATTAAGGCGGAACTCAATGACTTAGAAGCCCCCAAGTGACCTATGATCAACGAGAAGTGGGCATAGGATTGCAGAAGACAATGCTATTGCTGCTAAACAACCTGGGGACTAGTAGCCCCCAAGTAAGCCGGTTTTTATCTTTCATGATCATAAATTAGCACCTATGTTTGAACCGTGCATCATGGCACTTGGTCCTCTTTGGCTTATTAGTATCTATGTTTGAACGATATCAATAGGGAGGCTTGTCCTCTTTGATTGTGGGGACCCTGACTCACGAGTCGAGGTCGCCGAATGAACGTGCTTAGTGATCCCAGAGATCAATGCTCACCGAACACACAAATACAGAATATTAAGAGCCTTACATCCAAATAACGAATTATTACATCACGTGACCGAATGGTCAAGTTCACAAGGAAGGGCCTATAAGGCCAATCACACGGATAAAAGTAGTAGCAGAAATCATAGGGCTAAGCGGGTGCCCATGCCATCAGAATACACCAACAGGCATTCTGAATGGGAAGCGCCCTAGTTCGCAGGGGCATCTCCGAAGATGTACTCTTCTCCAAACTCCGGTCGTTCCATGTCTGGTCAATAATATAACCAGTGGCAAGCCAATGAGTACATTGAATGTACTTGCAAACAGCCCATGATATGAACAATGCAAGTGAAGGATAACAATAATATGCATCTTTGGTGGATAACATCTTGGTTGCGAATAAACATGATCACGAAAATGCAACATAAGTTAAATGTTATTTGAAGACAAGGTTACAGATACCAATATATCTGTCGAGGGCTGAACACTCTGGGTTCACCCTATATGCCAAGTCACCAAACTTGGTCATATCAACTCTTTTAGATTAATACCAATTACCACATTCTTACACACACTTGGTTTATGCGGAAACGACTGGACGTACTTTAAGCAGCACCACTCAGCTATCCTTGACCGTGGACATGGCTATTCGAATAGTTTTACACTCTGCAGAGGTAGTACGCTGGATCCACGAGATCCGGGAAACTTCCGTGTCATCCATGACTCGCGGTATATAACATACCCGAGGTAAGTACCCGATCCATGCCTTTCCCCTAACGATACTAGACAAAGAGGTCCACTCGATTGGTACCTAGCCCACATGTTGTACATCTTATGAGCACCAACTCTGGATAGTAGCAACCATGCGAGGACGAACGGTGTGCCTGGAACACGTAAGAATGGCATAGTCGCCCTACCATGCATGACCCCATCACGAGAGTAACCACACATGACTCCTACCACTAGTAATGTGGCTCTTTGCTAGCACCGACCAGTGTAATCAACACAGCCCCGTCCCATAAAGGGGTAACATGGTCGTACATGTAAGGTTGAGACAGTCGACACATCATAAATCTGATCCCATTTCCGAAACCATACACACACAAATACCCGATGCACCACTTCACCAAAAGTGGCCACCTAACTCATCATCACCTTTGATTTATGTCATCATCATGCTCATGCTAATACTACTCTAACTTTACTTATCAACATGATATTAGCATGACCCTCATAGGTGGTAGGATCAAGCTCAATGCCTGTGCTCCGGAGGAGCCACCGGTAACATCACTTCCATGGTTTTCCAGTACTTATGATCATATGCAACAGAAAGATTTGCTACACTAGCATGCATCATAACATATGCTCAGACATGGTCATAGGGCTACTTGCCTTGGTCAGCTAGGTATCTGGGGTCTTCGAGGTCTTCCGCTCCGACTCCTTCGTCACACGGGTTTTCTATCATCGTATAAAGATAAAAATAATAAGTAGCTCAGTCCAAAACATATCAAAAAGTCATTTTAAAAATGTTCGTAATTTTTGATAAATCCAGGTTTAATATTTGCTTCTGGTTTTAGAGAAAGAATATTTTTAAAATCAACTTAACACAAGCAAAACTATTCCAATTTAATTATTTTTATTATTATAAAATAGAATAGTTGCTGCAAATATTAAACCAATGGTTCTGTTAAATACTACACATTTTTAGAAGAATAAAAGTGGAAAAATTATATTTTTAGACTGGTTAAATCTTTTTATAAAAATCTTTAAATTCACGTTTAAAATCAAAAAGGAAAAAGCTACAGACCCTGGCCTAGCTTGGCCTAGGACTGGGCCGGCCAAAAGGCTAGCCAAACAGCCTGCCCAGGTGCGCGTGCCATCAGGTTTGAACCTAACGTGCAGGCTTGTGAAGTCAGTGGCTGCGGGTAGGGAGGGAGAGAAAGATGGGCCACCGGCAGGTGGGGCACACATGTCGGGGTCGTCTCCTACCTTTGGCTAGAGAGGAGGAGGAGCACGCCGGCGTGGCTACCGACGTCCTCAGGCCCAAACGACGACGGGAATGGGTCCGACTCGTCGTCGCCTACCTGATGATGGTTGAGAAGACGGCGAAGGGGCTCAGGTTCACTGGCGACGAGGTAGCCGCGGCGGAGGGGTTTCGGGCGAAGGTGGAGGTCGTAGCTAGGGGCAAGGATTTGCTTGGGGAAGAGAGGGGAAAGCTTCCTGAGGTCATGGGGAGTGGTTTGGTGGGCACAAGGACACGAGAGCCGACGTGTAGCCGGAGATCGAACGGAGCTCCGAGGCGGAGGGGCCTTTGTCGATCTCGAGTACCGGGGCTCTACTTGCTCAGAGATGAGGATAGGGAGGTGATTGAGGTTGCTGCGATGAGGAATGAGGGGTGCTGGAGCGAGGGGAGAGGCTATAAATAGGCCCGCAATGGTGAGCCAACTCGGGAGCGCCGGTGATTCACTGTGGCGCGCATGGGGGGTGCTGAGAGGAGCTGGGTTCGAAACCACGGTCTCAGGATGTAGTTTTTGACTGCCAGCACTAACTGTGAGGGAGGGAGAGAGAGGAGAGGTGAGCCACTGTGGCCGCGCATCTTTGGCCGGTTCAGGTGCGTGGGGGCACGCGTCACACCAGCTCTTAGCGCGAGAGAGGAGGGGCCCTGGTGGTCACCTGATGCAGAGGGGTTGTCTGGGAGAGGATGGAGACATCGGGGAGGCTGGAACTGGCCGAGAGCACCGCCCCCACCTCGGTGGCTCTCTATAGCGTGCCCAGAGCACAGCTTTGGCATGCCACGGCATGCTGGCGGGCTTTGGGCTGCCTTGGACGTGTCTAGCATGTCTTGGGCACTCGCTGGGACATGCCTAGACATTGGAGACCCGTGGGAGATTCGGTTGGTCAAGGGGGACAAGGAAAACATGTGTTGTCAGCCTTGAGCTGAAGCTTAGATTGGGTTTTTTTGGCATTTCTACTTTTGACCAGAGAGGGGCCAGTTTACTGGGGCTTGGAATTGATGCTAGCCACCTCATCTGAGAGTTTGGGAGAAAGGGTTGGGGTTTAGCTACGGATATGAGGGGTTTTACCCATTTGTGAGAAGGTGCTCGACAGTGGTTTGGGGTGGTTGTACCCCACCACTGGCTGTGCAACTTAACAGGATTGAGTTTGGTGCTAAAACAAGGGCCTTCACCAAGTTTAAGCTCCATTGGTCAAGTTTAGCTTTGTAAACTTGAAAACATCACCAAATGACTAGATCCGTTCCTTCCAAAGAGAGTGTGGGCAATTTAAGTCCCACGAATCCTATTTGTGGCATGGAGCCCTCATTTGAGCTATTGGGCACTCCTGCAAAGTAGGCCTGGACATTCGGTATAAACCGAAAATTCGGTTTCTACCATTCGATTTTTTTGAAACTTTGGTTTGCAAAGATGAAAACCGAAAAAGTAAACAAAAAATAGAAAACCGAAAATTCGGTTAACCGAGCTTTTCGGTTCGGTAATCGGTTTATACCACATTCGGCAAACATGCTAACGAATCAACTATAGCTGGCCATCTACAGTTATTATATAGACTAGCTATCCATCTCATTGTTTGTAGCTGGCCGAGGTGGGACTAAATCACCAAGGCAGCAACCGGCAGTGCCTCGTACACACGTACGAACTCGCCAGAAAAGCAAGCCGCAACAGCTTGCCAGCTTGGGCCTTGTGGATGTGCATGCGGCCTAGCCCATGATTTCTTTTGTCGCGAACGCACACGTTTGAGGCTTGCTAGTGCGGGATCAAATCGATGTTGGCTGTATGTATGCGTTCTCGTGACCTCGCGTATCGGCTAGCTAATTTTGGTTTTGCTATTCGGTTAACGTGCTAAAACCGAACCGAGTGAATTAAGTTCGGTTTGCAAAGATAGAAACCGAATTTTTCTGTACTAACACTAAAACCGAAATTTCGGTTTTTTCGGTTTCGGTATCGGTTCGGTTTTCGGTTCGTCGGTTTTTATGCCCAGGCCTACTACAAAGTTTCAACTCCATTGGACAAACTTTGCTATGTAGAGTTTCTCTAACTTCAATATGGACAGAAGGGGTTTTGCAATTATTTGGTGCCCTTAATCATCTTGGATCAACGTGAAATTTTATATGGACACCAAATATGGCTTAGGAATACCACTGGAATTTTCTAGGAATTTATTGAGAATATCCTTTGGAAATATTTCAAAAGGTCAAAACAGACAGAAAGGGTTTTCAGGGTTTTACTCAAATAATAATAATATAAATAGTCGTTAAAAATCTTATGTATGGAAAATATATGTCCTTGTGATCACCTTCAAATTTTCTCAGATTTTTCTAAGACACAAATGTATTTTTCCATATAGGAATAGCATTTCTGGCCTCAAAATGGACATGCAATTAAATTAGAAAAATAATTCATAAAATAATTATTATATGGTTTTGGTGCTATAAAATGGTGCTAGAACGAGATCACCAACTTTGGGTAAGAACACTCCTTGCCATCAAGTACTTGTAGTGCAACCCAAGGTAGGGTTTTGCTTTAACCAGAAATAATGAAAAGGGTTTTGAAAATAACTAAGTAATGAGAAATGTGGTTTTTAGTATCACATGATCAAGCATAATATGACAATCATGGCACTCACAACATTAGTTTTGAAAAAGTTTTCATTAAACTCAGATTTTTGAATTACACAAAAAGTGGTAGTGAAAACAGGGTGTGACATTGACACTAATAGCATTCATGTTTGAATGATCTCCTTGGCGGCGGCTCATCCTCTTAGCCGGCTTATGTAAACAATTAAAGACTCAACCTGAATATATAGGCGAAAACGGCAAAGACACCAAATTGCATGGACGCCGGCTTTGTTGTTGTGACATAAATAGTACAATAACTAAACTACGTACATGAAAAAGGAGCTGGTGGCTCTAAATGTAGTAAGACCGAAGGTGAGCAATGTTCCACAGGCGAGTCATCTCTTCCTCTGAGGTTGGCCTATCTAGGCGAAGATCGATCAAGTAGTAAGAGACGTTGCGAAGACTTTTTCTTATAATGAAAGGCCCTTCCCATGGAGGCGATAGCTTTTGCATGCATGTGTGGTCTTGAATCACTCGAAGCACTAAGTGACCATCCTTGAAAATATGACTCTTGACCCATCGACCGTGATAGCAACACAGCTCTTGTTGGTAGATAGCCGATCGTGATGCACCCATATCACGCTCTTCTTCTAGAGAATCCAAGGAATCCTGACGCGCTTGTTCATTATCTGCTTCTACATATGCGGTGACTCTTGGAGAATCATGCCTTATATCGCTTGGAAGAACCGCCTCAGCCCCATAGGCTAGGAAAAAGGGAGTGTAACTATTGGATATGTTTGGTGTTGTTCTGATGCTCCAAAGTACGGAGGGGAGCTATTCAACCCAACAATCCGAAGTGCGCTGCAAAGGAACCATGAGCCCTGGCTTGATCCCATGCAAGATCTCCTCGTTAGCTCGCTCAGCTTGACCATTAGACTGTGGATGAGCCACTGCAGATACGTCAAGTCGAATGTTCTTCCGGTGACAAAACTCCTTCATTGCCCATAGACAATTTAGTACCATTATCAGTAATGATGTTGTGGGGATAACCAAAACGAAAAATCAGCTTCTTGAGGAACTTGACTGCTGTCTCTGCCTCACAACTGCTGACCGGCTCTGCTTCGACCCACTTGGTAAATTTGTCAACCGCCACCAACAGATGAGTCTTTTTGTCGGAATACATCTTGAACGGGCCGACCATATCAAGCCCCCAGACCGCAAAAGGCAATGTGATTGGGATCATGCGCAATTCCTGAGATGGCATGCGCACTTGGCAGCCAACCTTTTGACACCCATCGCACTGATGTCTTATATCCTCTCCATCGGCATGAGTCCTCAACCAGTAGAAACCATGGCGAAAAGCCTATGACACTAAGGATCGTGACCCGGCGTGAAGCCCACGGTTGCCAGCATGTATCTCATTGAGGATATCTCGCCCTTCCTCCTGGGAAACACAACGCTGAAAACCGCCACAGGTGCCCCGTTTGTGTAACTCATCCTTATGGATAACCATGGACTTGCACCTCCATACGATGTGTCGAGCAAAAACTGAATCAGTTGGCAACTAGACTCGCGCGAGATAAGCCATGTAAGGAACTGCCACTCAGGAATCGCCCAGAGAACCGCCACCAGTTGTGATTCCGGGTCAGGAACTGATATGTCCTCTTCAGAAAACAACTTCACAAACATCCAAGAAAACATTGGGGGAATAGGCTTCCATTGTGATCCAAGTCGTAATAAAGCATCAGCCGCCTCGTCCCGTCCACGATCAATATGATCTACCTGGTAGCCATTAAAATGACCCGCCGCCTTGGTCACCGCACGCCTATAAGACTCATTCGATGGGTGTTTTTAATCCCAAGTTCATCATACTTGTTGAGCCACCAAATCTGAATTTCCCAAGCACCTGACCCGACCGAGGTTCATCTCCTTAGCTATCCCGAGCCCATGGAGCAACGCCTCATACTCAATCACGTTATTGGTGCAAGGAAACATGAGATGCAAAACGTAGCAAAATTTATCGCCTCATGGGGAATATAACACCACTCCACCTCGTGAGCCCTCCAACTCCCTAGAACCATCAAAATGAATAGTCCAGTATGTGTTATCGCGCCTATCTTCCGGAATCTGCAACTTGGTCCAATGGTTGATGAAATCCACCTGAGCTTGAGACTTGATGACCGTGCGAGGCATATACTTCACACTAAGCTCAATCGCCCATTTAGAAATCCGACCATTGGCCTCACGGTTCTGTATAATATCCCCAATTGGCGCCGAACTAACCATGGTGATTGGATGCTCGTGGAAGTTGTGCTTCAACGTCTGGCTTGCCATAAAAATCCCAAAGACCAGCTTCTGCTCATGTGTGTATCGTTGCTTGGACAAGGTCAGTACCTCACTAAGAAAATACACTGGCCGCTGAACCGGATACTCCTTGCTTCTTCCTTGCGTTGAACAACCACTGCCACACTTACTGCTTTGGACTTAGCAGCAATGTACAAGAGCATTGGTTCCTGATCAGTTTGGGTAGCTAACAGGGGTGGATCAGCAAGTTGCTTATTAAGGAATTGAAAAGCCTCGTTAGCCGCCTCGGTCCAAACAAAATGATCTGTTTTCTTGAGCAACAGATAGAGGGTGAGGACCTTCTCACCAATGCGACTTATGGAACGTCTCAGTGTCGCAATTCGACCCGGCATGTGCTGGATCTGATTGAAGTTAGCCGGCTTACCAAGTGAGGTTATCCCCTTGATTTTGTCCGGGTTAGCTTCGATACCACGTTATTACACAAGGAAACCCAACAACTTTCCTGCAGGAACCCCAAAAACACAGTTGGTCAGGTTGAGCTTCATTTGTTACACCCCGAAGGTTGTCGAATGTCTCCTTGAGATCGCCTAAAAGTGTCTCCTACTTCTATGAATTTACCATGGCATCATTGACGTAAGCATGAACAATATGACCAATCTGACTATGCAAACAGTTCTGAATGCAAAGTTGATAAGTCGCCCCCGCACTCTTAAGCCCAAAGGGCATAGAAACATAGCAAAAAGCACCAAAGGGAGTTATAAAGGACATCTTCTCCTGATCCTCCTTGGCCATCTTGATCTGGTGATAACTAGAGTATGCATCCAGAAAACACAAACGCTCACAACCCGCCGTAAAATCAATGATTTGATCGATATGGGGAAGGGCAAAGGGCTCTTTCAGGCAAGCTTTGTGGAGGTCTGGGTAGTCGATGCACATGCGAAAGGTGTTGTTCTTCTTGAGAACTAAGACTGGGTTAGCCAGCTATTCAGGATGAAAGACCTCGACGATGAACCCAATGGCTAAAAGCCGGGCGACTTCTACCCCAATTGCTTTACGCATCTCCTCATTGAAACGACAGAGGTACTGTTGAGCCGCCTTCATCTTGGGGTACTCCTGGCATAGAAGAGTCCTGATTCTCACGGATGAATTCGATGAGCGCACTTTCCTATTTGCGATCCAAACAGCTCCCAATAGTAAACTGCATAGAAGAGTCGCCTAGGATGAAATCAACCTGTTTGGTATCATTTGCCGGCTTGAACTTAATGTGCAGATCCGAATCAATGGTTAGTTTTTTGAGCAGGCTCATGTCGGTCGGGTCCACATTGGCCTTATGGAACTTCAACTCTACAGTAGCGCATGCCGACTCAGCGTATGCGGGGTCTCCTTCTTCGCATTCCTGTGCTATATTTCAGTCCCCATTGACTGTGATGGTGGCTTTAAGACCGGGCATCTTTAGTTTGAGGTACACATAGCAAGGCATGTCCATGAAGCGGGCATAAGTCGGCCGCCCAAACAGAGATGATAAGGACTCTTAGTTTTTACCACCTCAAACATCAGTGCCTCACTCTTGTAATTGGATTCATCACCAAAAGCTAAATTCAACTTGATCCGCCGAACTGGATATGCCGACTTACCCAGTACAATGCTATGAAAAACCGTGGTTGAAGGCATCAACCCTTTCTCAGTAATGTTCGTCCGCTGGAAGGTATCGTAGTATAGGATGTTGGTGCTGCTACCTCCATCCATGAGGACCTTAGAGAGGGTGTATCCCCCGACCTAAGGCGCCACCAGCAATGCTAAGTTACCAGGGTTATCGATCTAGGGAGGATGATCAGCTCTACTCCACGTGACAGGTTGTTCAGACCAATTGAGGTTCCTGGGAACCACTGGTTCAGCCATGTTGATCGCCCTCCATTTGGTTTTCTTATCCCTTTTACATGTGTTAGTGGTGAAAACATGGTATTGACCGCCATTCAACTGCTTAGGGTTGCTCTAAAAGCGCCCTGATTGTTTGGCTGCTGAAAATTGCCTTGGTCATTATACTCCTGATTACCCTGGCTAGACGGTTGTCCACCGTTGTTATGTGAGCCACCTCGCCCCTGATGACCCGGATTAGGAAAATTGCCAAGTGAGCCACCTCGCCCCTGATGACCCGGATTAGGAAAATTGCCATGTGAGCCACCTCGTGACCCGCCTGGACCAAATTGACACAGATGGCCAACACCGTTTCCTCCTTGGTGATTTCTGGATGCTTGAAGTCAGAATTCCTACATTACAAAACTGTTTTCCCAAGAATGTTTGGATGGGGCATCCGGGGTACTATGCTTAGGGCAAGGTCCCTTAAGCAGTTGTTCGTAATTGCGCGATTTTCTCCCACTAAAGCCCAGATCTTGACCAGTGTTCTGGCGCTAGTTTCTTGGCCCGGTACTGGCGTTGGCAACAAAATCAGATGCACCATCTTGCTGCCTCCTCTTTCCGTGGCCTCCTTGGTTTCCATTGTGCCCATGAGCCTGAAAGTCACTCTTAGCTCCGTCTCCCTTTTTAACTTCACCGGCCTTTTCATCATCGTAACCTGCATCCTTCGGCCATCTGAATCGACATACCTGGTGAGGGTGTCCATCAACTCGCGCATATCCTACACCCTTCGCTTAAGATGGCCTAGCTTCAATACCAGAGGTTGAAAATGGCAGTTTTTCTCCAAGATTAACACGACCTAAGTCACCGTGATGTCATCCGATAAATGAATAATTTCTGTGACCCGCCTTGTCCAATGGTGGACTGACTCATCTTCCCGTTGAACGCAATGCTGTAAATCTACAATTGTCATTGGACGCTTGCAAATTCCATGGAAGTTCTTAACGAACCGCTCCTTCG
Organism: Hordeum vulgare subsp. vulgare; assembly: GCF_904849725.1. NCBI lineage: Eukaryota > Viridiplantae > Streptophyta > Magnoliopsida > Poales > Poaceae > Hordeum > Hordeum vulgare. The sequence continues at coordinate 278,892,375 of NC_058520.1, forward strand.
ATTCTGCCCAATTGTTGATGGAGTTGGGTGGTAAATTTTTCAACCATGTGCGAGCTCGCCTCTCTAACATCATGGTGAAATACTTGACATAGACAGCATGTCACACCATGTTTTAACTTTGACTTATGTTGTAACCTTTTTAAAAAAATTGGATTTGATTAAAAAATTTAACAAATGCTATGAGTGCCATGATTGTCATTTATTGTATGTATGCTTGAGCATGTGGATCTAAAAATTATTTTTATAACATAATATTTCCATAAAAATCCTTTTCTCATTTTGTTACTTCAAAACCTTGCTTTGGGATTGCACTACAAGTCCCTGATTTCTAGGGGGTGCCTTCACCCAAAGATTGTATTCTGATTTTAGCACTATTATAACTTTCCAAAATCATGAAATAATTATTTTATCAAATATTTTTCTATTTTATTTGCATGTCCTTTTGTAAGGCGAGAAATGATATTTCTGGGTGAAAAAATATATTTCTACCTTAGAAAATCTGAGAAAATTTGGAAATACTCAAAGGACATATATTTTCTATACATAAGATTTTCAACCCCTATTTATGTTCAAAATATTTGAGCAAACCTTTGAAAACCTATTCTGTCTGTTTTGACCTTTCGAAATATTTCCAAAGTAAATATTCTCAATAAATTCCTAGAAAATGCTAGCATGTTCCCCAAGCTATATTTCGCCAGCATACAAAGTTTCACCTCATTACAAGGTGGTTTGGTTCACCAAATAATCCTAAAATCCTCCCTGGCCAGATTCAAGTTGGAGCAACTCTACATTGCAAAGTTTGTCCAAATGGCCTAAAACATTGCAGGAGTATTCACTACCCCAAAAAAGGAGTTCATGCAAAGAATTGGATTTGTGGGGATTAAATTGCTCACATTTATTTTTAAGAAGGCAGAACTGTCCATTTGGGGGTGTTTTCAAGTTTACATTGCCAAACTTGTCCAAATGGAGATCAAATTTGGTAGAGCATCCTAATATTGCCTAAAATCCAATATTGTTAATGTCCAGCCGCATTGGAAGGGTTTAGCTACCCCACCTTCAACCAGATTGGTCAAACAACATCTAGCACTCACTACATCCAATCCCTCCACTCCATACTCTCAACAAAGGTTGCCGGCACCGGTCCTCAACTGCACACGAGTGACCCCTCCTTAGTTTGATGTGAGTAAGCCAAAATCACCAATTTAGTTTGTGGTTCAAAGATGACAGCATCTCTGAAAGCACCCTCCTTTGACCAGCCTTTGTCCTCTCGGTTCCTAGTAACCGAGGGGCATCAAAGCCACCCCCACACACACCAGACAGGGCCAAAGCATGCCAGAGCGTGCCAGCATGCTGTGGCATGCCAAAACTTCGCTCTGGACGCGCTACAGGGCGCACCCGAGGCAAGGGAGGCTAACCCATGCAGTTCTCACCTCCCCTTGATGTCTCACCACGTCCCCGACAACCCTCCATCTAAGGGCAACCTTCGGGTCCCCTTGCCCCCCTCTCTACTGACTCAGGCGACGCATGCCCGCGCGCCCATTTCGGTCAGTAGGGCGCCGCCCCACAGGACGCGCACACATAGGCCGCGCTCCTCCCGTGGAGACTCTGGAGTCTCAAACCATGTCCGCGAAACGTGGTTTCAGCCCCGAGATCTCTCTCCTTCTCCTACAGCCATGGTGAAACCACCGGCGCTCCCCCGCTCGGTGCGTTGTTGCTGGCTTACAAATAGGCACTCCCCTTCACTCCAGCACCTCAACCCTCTGTCGCGGTATCGTTTCTGCTTTCACCTGGCCACGAGGGCGTCGAAGCCACCGCCGGCGTGCCTCCCCTCAGATTTGTCAAGAGGTGGAAGGCGACCTCGATAGACAGACCCCGCGTGTCGGCGACCTGTTGTTAGAGCATATATCTCCATATGTGGTTTTGGTAATTGATGACAATTCCTATGGACTAATGGTTGCCTTAAGTTATATTTATAGGATTTGTCCATAGGCACTTCTTGAAGTCCATCTGTTGGGTTCAAGGAGTTTATATGATGACCAAGATGGTATTCAAGTTATTATCCAAAGAATGGTCATAGAAACACTAGGTTGATCAAGATCTTAGACAAAGAGTAAATCAAGATGATCAACACACAAAGCGTACAAGATGTACCGAGAGGGATCAAGTGATCCCATGGTATGGTAAGCATTGTCCATTACTTGTTTGTGTACTAACCCACGGTCTTTGTCAGAGTTCTATGTGGGGGTTAGGTGTGCTTCCATGGGCTTGCGTCAAAAGTAAGATCTCATACAACCCATGAAGGATGACGTCAAGTGGTGATCGTCATCAAGATTGTGGTGTGTAAGTTCAAGTGGATCCGCATGAATATATCATGCTTGATGCTTGTCGTCCATTGTGGTCGCAATGGACTTGTGAAGATATGCTGAAGAGCGGCTCGCCCATAGTGTGTATGGGAGCAATCAACTAGTCTTCATCAAGCCAACGCAATCAAGAAAGGTGGTCCATATTGAGGAAGCCAAGATCATCGTCATCTAGCTCAAGAGGACGAGGTGCAAGGTATAGGTTTGCCCTTGATAGGTTTTCTGTTTTAGGATAGATTGTCGTACTGTCAAGGGGGGCTCTCAAGTGAGTAGCTTGATCGTATCGGTCGTTGAGGTCTCAAACCATTTGCATCCTTGCATCATACTTATTAGTTCTTGTTTGGTGTTTCTCTTTGTGAACTTTAGAGCTTATGTTCATCTTCATGATAAGCTCGAGTTCATCGAAAACGGAGTCCATATGCATCTTCTATGATGTCTTCGAAGTTGGGAGTTTTTACCGGTCTTATTCCAAGAAGGGTTGTCACCATTTTCTTATGGGATTTTCCTAACGTGCTTCTTATTGATATTTCTATCAATATTGTGTTAGCCCATGTCGTTAGCTTTCCAACAAACTTGGTTTCGTTGAATTCGGAGTCCGTATGCGAAAGTTACAACAGTTTCAGTATCCAGCTGCAGTACCGCTCCTCGTGCCAGCGGTAGTACCGCCCCCGGAGAGGTAGTACCGCCCCCGGAGCGGTAGTAACTTTTTACTAGCGCTCCAGCAGCTGTAATACCTCTCATACGGACTGTTTTTTGCATTCTTTTTGGCCTCAGCATGGTTGGTGAACCTACCGAGCGGTAGTACCGCTCCATGAGCGGTAGTACCGCTCTGTGCGGGCTGTGAGGCTTAACGGTTGGATTTTTCCCCACCTATAAAAGGGGGTCTTCTTCCCCATTGAACCTTATCGCTTTAGCTCGTGTTCTTCCCCCACTGTTGTCCTTCTTCGGGCTTGCTAACTCTCAATCCCTCCAATGATTCTTGCTAGTTCTTGAGGGAAAAGAGAGAGGACATCTAGATCCACATTTCCACCAATCACTTTCTCCTCTAAGTGAGGGGAACCCCTTGGGTCTAGTTCTTGGAGTTCTTCGTGTTCTTCTTTGTTCTTCCTCTCATTTTCCTCCGGAGCATTAGTTGCTTTGGTGGGATTTGGGAGATAAGGACTTGGGCACTCCGTGTGCCCTTGCCATTGCATTAGTTGCATCGTTTGAGTTCTCCACGGTGATACGTGGAACTGAGTTTGAGAAGCTTATTACCTTTTATACTTAGTACCCTAGATATTGTTCTTCATGGATGCTTTGGTGTCCTAGAATCTTGGTGGTGTCTCGGAGCTCAATCATTGTGGTGTAAAGCTCCGGGCAAGCGTTGGGGTCTCCAATTAGGTTGTGGAGATTGCCCCGAGCAATTTGTACGGGTATCTGTGACCGCCCCAAGGTTTGTCATTTGTACGGGTTCGGTAACCGCCCTCAAGGGTCCCTTAGTGGAATCATGACATCTTGCATTGTGCGAGAGCATGAGGAGATTATGGTGGCTTTAGTGGCATCTTGGGGAGCATTGTGCCACCACACCGCTCCAACGAAGATTAGCATCCACAAGGGTGTGAACTTCGGGATACATCATCGTCTCCGCGTGCCTCGGTTATCTCTTAACCGAACCCTTTACTTATGCACTTTACTTTGTGATAGCCATATTGTTTATTGTCATATATCTTGCTATCACTTAGTTGTTTATCTTTCTTAGCATAATTTGTTGGTGCACGTAGGTGAGCCTAGTTGTTGTAGGTTTTGTGCTTGACAAATTAAACGTTAGTTTTATTCCGCATTTGTTCAAGCCTAAACCGTAATTATTTTAAAGCGCCTATTCACCCCCCCCTTAGGAGACATCCACGTCCTTTCAATTGGTATCAGAGCTAGGTCTCTCTTTATTAGGTTTAACCACCCAGACAGTAAGGATGCCGACTAGGGGTTTAGGATTCAGTGACACTCTCTAGTTTCGATGGCACAAATTTTGATGTTTGGGTAATTCGCATGCTTAATCACTTTCGGGTCTTGGACCCAAATTTAGAGCGAATTGTAGATATGTGTTTTTCTCCTCCAAAGGATTCTCAAAATATATCTTTAGAGGATGACAAAAACTCTTATCTCAATGCTCAAGCTTCTAATTTGCTTTTTGATGCTTTGAGCAATGTGGTTATATTTCAACTCATGCCATTCCGGGATGCTCATGAGTTGTGGACAAAGCTTCAAGATAAATACGGTATGTCCAAGATTTGTGGGAATGATTGTTCTCCCTCCACCTCCGGTCGTGTGATCTTCTCAACTTAATCTACTTCACCTACATGTGGATTGCCACAAGGTAATGATATGGTGAGTAGTGGTGATCATTGCAACAATGATAGTGGGTTTATTGTTGATGATCCTTCATCACTATATTATTGCAATGCGTCATCTTTGGGCATTAACACTTCGAGCACTCTAAATGTTTTACATGCTTGTGTTGATAGTCCTTGCATATCATGTAAAACTGCTTGACTAAATCTCATGATGATATGCTTCCTATATCTTGTTGCCATGATAAAAATGTATATATTTTTTTTGACCGGCTAAAATGTATATATTGCATCCTTAAAAATTAAGGGTGAAATGATTTTTAAATCTCTTTATAAGAATAAACTTGCTTGTTCCAACTTCTTGGAAATCATGTCTATTGCCACTCAGGGCAAGAAATACATTGAGGAGTTGGAAGCTCATCTCAAGGAGCATGAGGCCACCATTGAGACAATGGAAGGTCATGAGCGTGAATATGCTAACGAGATCGCGAAGCTATCTCAAGCTATTGAAAATGAACAAACCACCAAGGAATCTCTTGAGGAAACCTTTGCTATAGAATTATCTATATTAAAGGAATCCCATGATAGAGCTCTCGAGGTGGCTAATAATTTTAGAACTAAAAACGATAAGCTTGAAGTTGCACATGCTAAACTCGTTGAGGACTATGAGCACCTCAAAAATGGGTCAAAGGCTATTAAGAGTTCGCTCATCGAACTCACCGAGTCTCATGCTCAACTTGAAGCTTCATATGCTAAAGAGCTTGCCAAGTTGCCTTCTCCTCTTATTGTTAATAATGATGCTTGTGCTACTAATTCTACTTCTTGTGAAGCATCCATTTTAAAGGAGAATGTTGATCTAAGGGCTCAACTCGAGTTGCTATCTAGCAATTATGGGAAAATGGAAGAAAGTCATGTAATGCTCACAAGCTCTCATGATGATCTTCTAGTATCCCATAATGTGCTGAAATTAGCTCATGAGGCTATTACTACCAAGGTAACATCGAGTGAGCCTCATGTGGACATTAGCACTACTTCTTGTCAAAAAGCTATATTGCCAAGTGCTAGTCCTCGTAATTCATCTACTCACAATGTTGGTACATCTTGTGATGAATTACTTTCCATGCCTTTTTTTCTCTAACAATGAAGCTTATACTTCCTCTAGTACCTGTGTTGATACTAACCATGTAGAGGAAATCAAAGAGCTCAAGGCCCAAGTCACTTCCTTGAAGAAAGACTTGGAAAAGAGTCATGAACGAATGTCCACACTCAGCAATGTCTTGTGTGGGCAAAAATCCCCAAATGACAAATATGGACTTGGATTCAACTCCAACAGGAAGAATAAGTCCAAAAGCTTCAAGAAGAAGGGCCAAGAACAAGTCAAGAATTCGGCCAAGACTATTTGATTCAAGTATAAAATTGAAGGGCACCATGTTAGATCTTGCCCACTAAAGAAGAAGCCCCCCAAGTCACAAGCAACAAGGGAAGAGGCCACAAGTGCACTCACATACTCAACTACAAGTTGAAGAAAGGCCCCTTCCCAAGAAGACCCAAGCTAACACTCCTCATGTTGAGAAATCAATAGGGAAGAAATTAAAGGGTAGATGTTGCTACTTATATCATGAGAAGGGTCACTTCGCTTCTTCTTGCACGAGAGGTAATTTATCCAACCCAATCATTATTGATGATATCTTTTCACTTGGGAAGGATAAGGTTGGCAATGTGTTTGCCATGTTTGTTGGTACTCAAAGTGGTGGCAAGAAAAGTACCATTTGGATTGCCAAGCCTATTGTGACTAAACTCTTAGGACCCAACGTGGTTGGGGACCCACAAGCTCAAACTTGATCAATATGTGTTTGTGGAGGACATTGGAGACTTGGATACATAATGAAGAATTAAGGAGTCTTCATCATTCATATTATCTCAAGCCAAGTCATTTGGATTATCGAGTTTCTATCTCATATCCAATGTGCCTCCTTACGGTAACTTGTACTTAAATTGTATACATTGTTAGTTACTTGCCCCTTTGCATGTTGTGGTTCTGTACCTTGCATGTGTTTGTATATGTTGTGCTTCCAACTTGCTTATCTTGAGTAATCGAGCATGTGTATGTTGGTTTGCACATCATGTATATGTGAGTCTTGTAGTGAGCCTTTTTGCATCTTGTTTGTATATTTGTTGGCTCTTGTGAGAGATTAATGGATTACCCCATTGTGGGTGAGTGATGTGCTTTGCACACCTCACAATCCTATAAATGTGTATACATGGGGTATACCACTTAGTATTGATATTTCAAGATTATCTAGTTTCTATGTGGTATGTCTTACCCATGAGAAATTCAAATTTTATATGGTCCATTAATTATCTCTTGTTGGTTTTAATTTTCCACATGTTAATATTGTTGGCTTATCAGATTATGGGGGGGTAATATGCTATGTGCATATTACAAGCCTAGAAAATGTGTACATTTGAGGTACCGCTCCACCAAGGCATCCACACGCGGGCGGACTTCGTCCCGGAGACAACGCCGGGACGCAGCAGGCACTGGCTCAATGACGTGCTGGAGGTCGAGCTCCGTGACGAGGTGGCACAGGTTGGAGCTTCCCCGGCCAAGACCGTCTCCGGGAGACGCTATGTGGACGAGGAACGAATGGGAGAAGGCGTTTTTTCTCGGCGAGGAGAGGAAACAGAGAGGAAGCTCAAGATTGCAGTACGTCCACCCTGGCGGGCCGGGCAAACTTATAGGCAAGCCAGGGCCACCAACCTCGTGGGAGTGTGATTGTCACGCGACCCGCGAGGGTCGCGAAGTGTTCCGACGGGAGCGCTGCCGCCCATGTCGCCTCACCTGTCCACCGAGTTGTCACATCCGCGAAGGCCGTTGGGTGTGGTTAGGCCGCTCTTGTTCCATTCAATGGGAGCAATGATGGCCTGCGTCACTCTTGGAGACCGTGCCATCAAGGTCTGGGGCACCCCGAACGCCTCGAGGAGCGAGAGCGTCACCACAAGGCCGCCGGATATGTGTGCCGCCTGGCCCACATGCAACTAAGGCCCGTGACGCTTCGGGTCGCCATCAAGGCTTCTCCGAGAATCCAACCCAGGCGCGCCTTGGGCCCGGGGGCTACTATCGGCATTCTGGGAATGGGTGTGCTCAGACCTGCCTACCTCCGGCTCAGGGCTTGCCCACTTCATCGACCTAAAACCAACGGGCCCGGCATCACTCAGGACAAGGCCCTCGAGAATGTCCAAGCCTCGCGAGGAGGAGAAGCATCAAGACTCGTAGGGGGCCTTCTCAAGAACCCTCCGGAGCGACGAATATTCTGAGGCGAGGCCCAGCCTCAGAAGTCAAGGGTGATGCAAGGGATGGACAGGCGAGGAGCAGGTAGCAGAGTTGAGGAGTTTCCCCTTTGATGCAAAGGGGTCAAGGACGAATGCGGGTTCCCAAGGCATCTTCTAAACGTTGCCATTTTGGTGTAACAAGACCCTAGCCGCCCGCCGGAAGGACGGACGTCATTCCTGAGCCATCCCCCACAGTGTTGGCAGCTACTTTGTACGCGAAGACCACTTTTGGATAGGCGAAGCATCTTCCTTTGTCCCCCTTTAAAATTGCTCGATTTTAGATCCCTTCCCGTCGAAACAATAAGGGAAGAGGACCGGGGCCGCCACTATATATAGAGGATAGGTTGCTTCGTAGAAGGGGATCCCGAGCCCGAACCACTCATTCATCAACTAGCACCATGCAAGGTCACCCAACCTACGGAGGCGCCCTAGCACTGTACTAGTTCGTCCACCAACCTCTGCGATAGGCAATCCACCAAAGCGGCAGTAGGGTTTTACGCTTCGCACTGGCCCGAACCTGGGTAAACAGTTGTGTTCTATGTTTCCCTCACCATCGAGTGAGTCCTTTGCCGTTCCCATCGAGTAGCATGCTAGGTGACGTTACGCCATGAGAGATCTTCGTACATGCCCCCGGGTTTGAATCTTTAGGTTTTTACGGAGCCCCAAATCCGACAATAGCGTACAACCTCTGGAGAGTGTAAACCTATTCGAATAGTCGTGTCCATGGTCAAGGACAATTGAGTAATCCTGCTTAAACTACATCCAGTCGTTTCCGCATAAACCAAGTGTGTGTGTGTGTGTGTGTGTATTAAGGTGATACCTGAGTAAGATGGTATGATAAGTCTTGAGACTTGGCATATAGGGTGAACCTGTGATGTTCAGCCCTCCTTAGATATGATGATATCCGTGACTCATTATTATGATTCCCATCTAGCATATAATGCATATCGGTACAAGTAATTGACCATGCAAATGTTTCAATTAAAACTTGCTTGCCAGAAAGGCTGCATTTTACTTTATTATAGTACTAAATGCACCATCCATATCATGGGTTGTTTGCGAGTACATTCAATGTACTCATTGGCTTGCCACTAGTTATTTTATTGGCCAGACATGGAGAAACTAGAGTATGAAGAAGAATTCGTTGTCGGAGACGGACGCGCGACCTAGGATGCTTCCCAGTCAGAATGCTTGTTTGTTAAGGCTGATGGCATGGGTTCCCATTTACTACCAAGTATTGCACTAGTAGTTGTGTTGGTGTGTTTGGCCTTCTTGGCCCTATCTATGTAAGACTTTACCACTATGGTCCTTTATTGTATCAGACGTTAATTTAGGATGTCAGACTTGTTATTCAGTATCTGTTTGTTCAGTGAGCATTGATCCTTAGGATTACTGTACACGTTCATTCGGCGATCTCGACTCGTAAGTCGGGGTACCGAGAGAGACGGTATCAGAGCCATCCTGACTTTAGGAATCCTCAGGTAGCATGGAATACTGACACAAAGGAAGATCACGTGGATGTGATCGTGAAGGCAAACGACTCCCGAGCTAGTTGGTTCTTTGAAGGACCTCATATGCAAACTTTAGTTTTCGCAATGGAGGCAGCAACACGAGAGGCGCTCGTGCATCTCCGTGACCTCCTTCTTGAGATGGCCAATGAGCCGGCTACTCTTTACCTGCCTTTTGTTAAGGATGGAGTTGACGGGAGCTGGACACTCAACCCATCCCAGAGGACGGAATGCCACTCGGGTTTCAGACCTACTACATCCTCTCTGCCGACACCCTATCTCACCTTCTGATCAAGGAATCCACGACGCTCCGCCAAGAACTTCTTCAAGTAAAAGACCTACTCTGCCTAGAGAAGATGGAGACTCGCAAAGTTAAGAAAGAAGGAGCACCCGCAGGGTAATCTACCATAGCCTTCCGAGGGGGAATACCACCACTTAAGGCCACTCCTATACAGAGTCATCGTTTGACCGCAGAGGGATACACTGAACTCCTTACCGCTTCATCGACGAAACATCGTTGTGATGGACCTCTTCCTTCCCCTACACCCATGAAGAAAGAAGATACCCACATAGACGAGGATGAAGATGAAGAACCTGAAGAAATGGTTTACGAGACCGAGCAATCCGTCACCTAGATGGATGTCTTAGGAAAAGTAGGAGTCCCCATGCGAAGTCGAGTTTCTTTAATGGTTCATATGAAACCATTAATTCTTGTAGTGTGTGTGCTTTCTATTTGTGTCTCAATGCAAGCCGCGCTTATGCCTTAGGAAACTTGTAAGCGACTGCATCACCTATCTTAATTAATGCATTTGCATAGGGTTCTTCGACCCTTCTTGTTTGACACACTTGCACTATGCCCAAGCCCCCCTTATATAGGCACGTCATCCCTTTGTGCTTTCTTCTCGACCACTTCGGAGTATTGACCTCTCTGCTCCAAACAAGATGGTGACTGCTACTCGCACCAGTATCTAAGGCAACCCCATCACTGGCGATTCTAGCCAACAGCCATGAGCCGGTGGGTCTGCCCAAGCTGGAGATCACCTAGGGCAGCAGCAACGTGACATTTCCCCACCACCACCTCCTCCATAGACCATGACCATGGCCTAGTTCCTCCAGGATCTCCGAGAGGAACGCTAGGCCAACAACGCCGCCCTCTAGCAGATAGCTCAGGCCCTAGTGAACAATCCGCTACAGGGCGGAAATAGCAATGGTCGCTCCACTCTGTCTTAGTTCATGAGGACTACGCCCCCAATATTCACTGAGACAACTGAGCCCCTGGATGCCGATGACTGCATCCGTAGCACTAAAGACCTCCTCGCGCTGGTTAAGTGCACCGATGATCGAGAGGAAGTCCTTTATGCTTGTCACTGTCTCGGAGGCACATCCAGGGCTTGGTGGGACGGGTTCTAGATTATGCAAGGAGCGCAGGCTATCACTTGGCTTTTTCTTCAAAGACGGGTTCTGCGCTGCTCATATTCCGCCTACAATAATGACTATCAAGAAGCGGGGGTTATGTGCTTTGAAGCAAGGCAGTGACATAGTCAAGGAATACCTGCAGAAGTTCAACCTCTGGTCAAGGTATGCGCCAGAAGATGTCAGCACTGAAGCCGCTAAGGTGGAACGCTTCATGGAAGGACTTTAGGAGTCGCTCCAATATCAGCTGGTTATTTGTGACTGCCGGACCTTCCATGATCGGGTAAACAAGGCTCTCATGCTGGAAGACAAGCGTTGTGCTATCGATGATACTCGCAAGCCTAAGCTGATGGGCAATGGTGTTTCCAGCAAGCACAATGTTCGATCATGGCAATCCGCCCCGACAAGGCCTAACTATCAGCAGCAGCATTACAAGACTCCTGCATTTCACCCAAACTATCAGCATCAGCAGCATGCCAACCCCAAGCCAGCAATCAATCCGCCCAACAAAAGTGGGGCCAAGCCCAACATCCCAGGGAAGGTCACCTTCTTTGCATGTGGTAAGCCTAGACACTACTCCAAGCAATGCCCCAACAAGAAACCCGATGCACCGCGCCCCAATGCACCAAATCAAGGACAAGGCCATGGAGCACCAAATAGGAACTAGGCTCCGCGCAACCAGCAGTACCACGATAGGGGACGCGTGAATCACATCTCCGCTGAGGAAGCCCAGGAGGACCCGGACTGCATTCTGGGTACGTTCCTCGTCAACTCCACCCGAGCAACAGTATTGTTTGATTGTGGTGCTTCGCATTCTTTTGTCACCCAAAAGTTTTCGGCAAAGTGTGGTTTAAATCCTACCCTCCTTAATGGAAAAATGGCAGTACAGACCCCGAGAGCAGTGCTAAGGACCAACCTAGGATCTAGAGGAGTTGGGATCAACATTAATGGGATAGACTTTGTAGCAGGTCTCATCGTCCTTAAGTCACAAGGCTTGGACGTGATCCTTGGTATGGATTGGTTGACTAGGAACCAAAGCATACTGGAGTGCGCCAAGGGTGCTATTACCATAACAAGCGACCGAGGGGTCAAAGTCAAATACGTCCCTGAGCCTATATCCACTCAAGACCCTCAGGTCAATTGAATTTCGGAAGAAAGATTGGACCAAGTACCAGTGGTATGTGAGTACCCGGACGTGTTTCCAGATGAACTTTGTGGGATGCCTCCTGACCGAGACATCGAGTTCATTATTGAGCTCATGCCCGGGTCAAGGCCTATCTATAAGAAGCCTTATAGGATGGGATCCGAAGAGCTGGCAGAGTTGAAGAAGCAGTTGGCCGAGCAACTTATGAAGGGATTCATCTGTCCAAGTGCCGCGCCTTGGGGTCACATGTTTTATTCCTGTCCAAGAAGGACGGAACGATCAGGCTCTGTGTTGATTACCATTCTCTCAATGAAATCACGATAAAGAACAGGTATCCACTGCCCAAGATTGAAGACATATTTGACTAGTTAAATGGTGCCAAGGTGTTCTCCAACATCGATCTCAGATCGGGGTACTACAAACTGAACATTCGGCCTCACGACATACCTAAGACAACATTTGTGACCTGTTACGGTCTATACGAGTGCATGGTCATGTCGTTTGCATTGATCAATGCCCTAGCGTACTTCATGTACCTCATGAACAAAGTCTTCATGGAATACCTGGATATGTTTTTGTCCTCTTCATAGATGACATATTAATCTTCTCCACATACGAAGAAGAGCATGAGCAACATATCAGGCTGGTATTGGAAAAATTTCAAGAGCATCAACTTGATGCCAAGTTCGGCAAATGCAAATTTTGGCTGCAGGAAGTTGGATTCTTGGGTCATACCATGACGGCAGATAGATTGTCAATCGATCCCACCAAGATTACTATGGTAACCAACTGGGAGTCACCAATCGATTTGAAGGAAGTTAGAAGCTTCCTCGGACTCGCAGGATACTACGGCAAGTTCGTGGAAGGATTTTCCCAAATCGCCCGACCAATGACTCAACTCTTGAAGAAGGTAAAGAAGTTCATATGGATGCCGGAGGGCAAATAAAGCTTCCAGGAACTGAAGAGGGATTAACCACCGCCCCGGTACTAGCCATTCCAGATATCAACAAGGAGTTTGTGATATACTGTGATGCCTCAAGAATCCAGCTCGGTGACGTTCTGATGCAAGACGACAGAGTCGTTGCTTATCTGTCATGACAACTGCGCCCGCATGAAGAGAACTACGCCAACCATGATCTCGAGTTGGCAGCTGTAGTGCATTCCCTGAAGACATGGCAACATTACCTTCTGGGGAAGCGATGTAAAATATACACCGCCCACAAGAGTCTGAAGTATATTTTTACCCAAAGGGAGTTGAATATGAGGCAACAAAGGTGGTTGGAATTAGTTAAGGGCTACGATCTCAGCATTCAATACAACCCCGGTAAGGCCAATGTGGTGGTCGATGCCTTGAGCCGGAAGGCTTGCACCTTGAAAGCTATGATCAAGGAAAGGCTACCTGCCCTGTATGAAGAGCTTGAATGCTTCGGGTTAGAGCTGGTTGAACCAAGATTCCTGGGTAACCTCGAAGTCAAACCCACTCTGGCAGACAACATTATAGAGGCCCAGAAGGGACACGAGAGCATCAAAGGCATCAAGAAGAAGATCAAGGAAGACAGGGCCCCATGATTCTCCCTACTCAATCCACCCTAGTGGGACCCACGACACTCCCTACTCAATCCACCCTGGTGGGACCAAGATGTATCCAGACCTCAGAGAAAGATTCTGGTGGCATGGCATGAAGTGGGTAATAGCTTTGTATGTCGTCAAGTGCGATGTATGCCACTGGGTGAAAGCTGAGCACCAGCGACCCACCAGACTGCTACAACCTCTCGAGGTGCCCGAATGGAAGTGGGATAAAGTCGGTATGGACTTCGTCACGGGTCTACCCAGATCCAGCAGAGGTCATGACTCCATATGGGTCATTACCGATCACATGACCAAGGTCTCACATTTCATTCCTGTCAGTACCACTTATGGTGGCGATAAGCTAGCCAGTCTCTACATTGATTGTATTGTGAGCATCCACAGAGTTTCCAAGGAGATTGTGTCTGACCGAGGCAAGCAGTTCACCTAAAGATTCTGTAAGAAATTCCAAGAATCTCTCGGAACTAGGCTCTCATTCAGCAGTGCTTTCCACCCGCAAAGGGGCGGACAGAGTGAGCGAGTCAATCAGATACTTGAGGATATGCTCCGCTCTTGTGTCTTGGCACATGGATCCAAATGGGAAGACTATCTGCCTTTCGCTGAGTTCTCTTACAACAACAGCTATCAGTCTAGTCTCCAGGTGGCCCCATTTGAAGTGCTATTCGGACGTAAGTGCCGCATTCCCGTCTACTGGTCCGAAACTGGTGAAGGAAGACAAGGTGGAACTTATGAGGGAGCACCTAAAGGCGACCAAGTCACGCCAAAAGAGCTATGTAGATTCCCACCGCAGGGAGGTGGAGCTCAACCCCGGAGACCAGGTGTACCTCCGCGTCACACCTCTCAAGGCGACTAAGTGTTTCCACGTCAAAGGGAAACTTGCTCCAAGATTCATAGGACCTATTAAGATCACGGCAAGTCGTGGAGAAGTTGCTTACCAGTTGGAGCTACCTCCGGAAGTTTCGGGTGTGCACAACCTCTTCCACGTGTCAAAAATTTGGAAGTGCCTTCAAGTGCCTAACCTTCCTGATATTTATAAGGACATCGACCATCAGGCCATTGATCTTCAACCTGACCTCACCTACCGCGAGAGACCGATCCACATCATGGACGAAGCGAAACGTTGTACTAGAAGCCGCACCATCAAGTACTTCAAGGTTCAGTGGAGAAACCATACCGAAGAAGAAGCAACATGGGAGCCTCAAGACTATCTCCGATCCAAATTTCCATACCTTGATAGCACCTAGCTTAGGAATCTCGGGGACGAGATTCTTGTAAGGGGGATAGATGTGTCATAATTGTCATTGATTTTATGTTGTCACCTTTTAATTTTTTTGGATTTGATTAAAACTTTTTAAGCAAATTTTATGAGTGCCATGATTGTCATTAATTTTATGTATGCTTGAGTGTGTGGATCTAAAAATGATTTTTGTAACATAATCATTCCATAAAAATCCTTTTCTCATTTTGTTACTTCAAAACCTTGCTTTGGGTTTGCACTACAAGTCCCTGATTTCAAGGGGGTGCCTTCACCCAAAGATTGTATTCTGATTTTAGCACTATTATAACTTTCAAAAATCCTGAAATAATTATTTTATCAACTATTTTTCTATTTTATTTGCATGTCCTTTTCTAAGGCCAGAAATGATATTTCTGGGTGGATAATTATTTTTCTACCTTAGAGAAACCTAAGAAAATTTGGAAATACTCACACGTCATATATTTCCCATACATAAGATTTTGAACCCATATTTATGTTCAAAATATTAGACAAAACCTTTGAAAACTTATTATGTCTGTTTTGACCTTTTGAAACATTTCCAAAGGAAATATTATCAATAAATTCCTAGAAAATTCTAGCATGTTACCCAAGCTATATTTGGTGAGCATACTAAGTTTCATCTTATTCCAAGGTGGTTTGCTTCAACAAATAATCCTAAAACCCTCCATGGCCAGATGGAGTATTGCAAAGTTTGTTCAAATGGCCTAAAACTTTGGAGGAGTTTTCAGTACCCCAAATAAGGAGTGCATGCAAAGAATTGCATTTGTGGGGATTAAATTGCTCACATTTCTTTTTAGCAAGGAAAAACTGTCCATTTGGGAGTGTTTTCAAGTTTACATTGCCAAACTTGTGTGCTGGAGCTCAAATTTGGTAGAGAATCCTAATATTTCCTAAAGACCAATCGTGTTAAGTTTCAGCCTCATTGGAAGGGTTTAGCTACCCCAAACACAGATCAAACACCTTCAGCGAGATTGGTCAAACAACATCTAGCACTCACTACACCCAATCCCTTCAGTCCAAACTCTAAACACAGGTTGCCAGCACCACTCCTCAACTGCAGACGTGTGGCCGCTCCTTAGTTCGATGTGAATAAGCAAAAATCACCAATTTAGTTACTAGTTCAAAGATGACAGCATCTCTTAAATCACCCTCCTTTGACCAACATTGCTATTCTTGATTCCTAGTAACTGAGGGGCATCTAAGCCACCCCCTAGACACCAGGCTGGGCCAAAGCATGCCAGAGCGTGCTACCATGCCGAGGCATGCCAAAACCGCGCTATGGACGCGCCCGAGGCAAGGGAAGCTAACCCCGGTCAGTTCTCACCTCCCCTTGATGTCTGAGCACGTCCCGGACAACCCTCCGACTCAAGGCAGCCTCAGGGCCCCCTTCTCCCCCTCAATACTTAATCAGGCAACGCGTGCCCGCGCGCGCCCGACTCGGTCAGTAGGGCGCGGCCCCGCAACACGCACGCACATAGGCCTCGCTCCTCCCATTGATTCTCTGGAGTCTCAAACCACGTCTGCGAAACCGTGGTTTCAGCCCCGAGCTCTCTCTCTCCCTCTCCTATAGCCGTGGTGAAACCACCGGCGCTCCACCGCTCGGTGCACCATTGCTGGCATATAAATAAGCCCTCACCCTTCACTCCAGAACCTCACCCCTCTCCTCCAGACACTATATCGCCCCCCTAGCCACTCCACTTGAGCTAGGAGAGCTCCGGTGCTTGAGCTCGACCGAGGCGCCGCCGCTTCGGAGCTCCGTCGATCTCGGGCTACAATACAACTCTCGCACTCCTCTCACCTCCTCCGTGACCATAGTGAGCCCAGGAAGCTTCTCCACCTCTTCCCCGGGTTTTTCCCTGCCCGTAACATCCATCTCCACCACCACCGGAAACGTCTCCGCCGCAGTCACGTCATCGCTGGTCCTTCTACCCCCACTAGGTAGGCGGTGATGTCGCGGTACTGTTTCTGCTTTCACCTGTCCAAAAGGGTGTAGCCGCCACCGGTGTGCCTCCCCTCCCCTTTGTCGAGAGGTGGAAGAGGACCCTGACAGGCAGGCCCCACCTCTTGGTAGCCTATCTCAACCTCTCTCTGCCACTGACCGCAGGGGCCCGTGCGTTTGGTTTAAACCTGAGGGCGCGCGCGCGCCTGGGTTGTTAGTTGTCTAGATGGCCGGTTGGCTAGTTGGGCCGTCCGAGCTGCTGGCCGAGCCAGGACAGGAGCTGAAGCCCTTTCCTATTTCTTTTAAATTGGTTTTAAAATAATTTTCAGTGGATTAAGTATTTAGTTAAATTAAAATATTTTTCAACCATAATTTCTCAGAAAATATGTAGAATTTATTAGTTCTGTTGTATGACATTAATTAAAAAGCTTAGTTCGGTATTTTTAGCTTCTGTTAAGAAAGCTTTAAAAACACATCATTTCCTCAAAAAACATAAGCCAAAAATTTTAAAAGTAAAGATATATATTTCCAGAATAGGTTTTTTTAATATGATTTTGTGCCCCGTTTTCAGTGTGCTTCTTGTTAGTATTATTACGATGATAGATCACGCGTTTGACGAAGGACTTGGACCCGAAGACCTCGAAGACGATGGATACCTAGCTGATCAAGGCAAGCAGCACTTTGACCATGTTTGAGAAAATGTTTTACGCATGACATATTGATTACTTTATTCATATGCATACAGTTAAGATTAATCGGTGCACCCGAGCATGGTGTTTCCGATGGCTCTTCCGAGCACTTGCATTAAGCATGACCCTACCAACTATGAATGTCACACTGACAAAAGTTGACAAGTAGTAGTACTACGCATAGGATGAGCATTTTCATGATGATGGTAACGCAAAGGTGATATCAAAGGTTTTACGAAAACCCCGTCGGGTGCCACTAATGCCCGAGGGTGATGGTGTTGAGCTAGATGACCAGTTGAGCAAGAAGTGGTGTATAGAAAAGATTTTGTGTGAGTGGTTTCTGGAATGGGATTAGAATTATGATGTGTCGATCGTCCCAACTTTACATGTGCGACCACGATACCCCTTTATGGGAAGGGGATTTTTTAATTACTTTGGTCGGTGCTAGCAAAGAGCCTGCACTACTAGTGGCGGGAGTGATATGTGGTCATTCTCGTGACGGGGTCGTACTAGGTAGGTCGACTATGCATGGATGATACGGTCTAGGGTTGGTGCTTGTAAGACGTACATCATGTGGGCTGGGTACCAATTGGGTGGACTCTTTGCCTAGTGTCGTGAGGGGAAAGGAAATGATCGTGTACTTACCTCGGTATGTTATATACCGCAAGTCGTGGATGACACAAAAGTTTCCCAAATCTCGTGGGTACAGCGTACAACCTCTTCAGAGTGTAAAACTATTCGAATACCCATGTCCACGGTCAAGGACAGTTGGGTAATCCTGCTTCAACTACGTCCAGTCATTTTCGCATAAACTAAGTCTCTGTTTGTGTGTGTGTGTGTGTATTAAGGTGATACCTGAGTAAGATGATATGACATGTCTGGAGACTTGGCATATAGGGTGAACCTGTGATGTTTAGCCCTCCTCAGATATGATGATATCTGTGACTCATAATTATGATTACCATCTAGCTTATGATGCATATCCATAGAAGTAATTGAGCATGCACATGTTTCAATTGAAACTTGCTTTCCGCAAAGGCTGCATTTTACTTTATTATAGTACCAAATGCATCATCTATATCATGGGATGTTTGCGAGTACATTCAATGTACTCATTGGCTTGCCATTGGTTATTTTATTGGCCAGACATGGAGGAACCAGAGTATGGAGAAGAAATCATCGTCTGAGACGGACACGCGAGCTAGGACGCTTCCCAGTCAGAATGCATGTTGGTTAAGGCTGATGGCAAGGGTTCCCGTTTACTACCATGTATTCCGCTAGTATTTGTGTTGGTGTGTTTGTCCTTCTTGGCCCTATCTATGTAAGACTTGACCATGCCGGTCGTTTATTCTATTGGACGTTAATTTTGGATGTAAGACTCTTGTTATTAAGTATCTCTCGGATCATTGTACATGTTCATTCGGCGATCTCGACTCATAAGACAGGCCCCCACACAACATTACTGGCATCAAGCATGTCCATAGCGAGCTCGTAACCCTCAACCCATGCCCCCACTCAATATCAGGTGTATAATTAGGTACCTTCCGATGGCCCTTGAAGCCCCTGGGCTTGCGATCGCTGCAAAGAGCAAACGATAGGCAAGGGACACCTATGTTCCTTCCTCCCGATCCACTGTATGTAGGGGCGGGCTGGGCATAAGTCGGAACTACCTGGCCCACCGGTGCTGCCGTCGCCTCCGCTTCTGCCTGTCGGGCGACTCATGCAGTGTTGCCGAGTGCCTGAGCGTTTGATGTTGGAAGCTCGGGCGGGTTGACCTGAGGTTGTTGTCGGTGACCGCTGCTGGAAACCGCCGGGGGATCATCTAGGCGACTCTTTGTATGACTTGTGTGCAGTGTGGAGTGCAGTCGACCATGACTGTATGAAAACTGCGCCTGTTGGACCACCGCCGTATTCAACATCTCAATGGCGTTCCTTGTTTGCACCCCAAGCGCAGTGTTTCCACGAATAGGAAGAGACTCAAAGTGACAGGTTGCAACCAGCATGTTATCCACCGGGTTGGAGAAGTAGTCTTGGGTTGTTTGGAAGTGTTGATCCGCCTGCTAGATCAGTGGGGGTTGAGTCGGTTGTTGGACGACCTCGACCTGTGGATTAGTCTGATAAGGTGGGTTATGGTCCACGCCACGCGTATGTGGGATGCTAAATAGACGAGTGGGGTTAAGATTGGCTGGGATGCGACTCTGATGCCTCCTCTTGTGCACCGCATCAGACGCGGCCCAGTGATGCTCAAGTCGCCATGACTCCATCTTCAAGCGTTCTACCTCTTCGTTAACCCGAGCTTGCAGATCCACCATTCGGGTTTTCTCAGCATCAATATCACGTTGTATCTGAGCCATCTCCTCACATAGTTTGGCTAGTTCTGCATTGACTTCCTCCTGGTTAGCAGTCGTCACAGCGACTGCCATGAGTTTTGACATCTCAACCATCAGATCCGTCCTGGCCTGGGCCGGCGTTTTTCCACACACGTTCGCTCCATTGGTGGTTGCTGCGTCTGGCTGATTCTGAACCGCCGTTGCCCGCGCCATGTAGATTGCGACTTGGCGTGGTGGTTCCTGTGGCCCTTCGGAAATCACGATCTCAGGAAAGCCCCCAAGCATTCCCTCATAGAGGACAAATTGAATATGTATCTCCCATGGATGACTTGCCGTCTGAGTTGATAGGGGTATCTCCACCTGTTGATGGCTCATCCGGGAGGTCAACCCCTGCGTAAAACCGACGAATACATGATGCCGCCCGATTCGAGGCTTGGACGGTTGGGCGGACCGAGCCGGCTCGACGATGTCGGTGTAGATGTACGGCTCGGGTACCGGTGCTCCGATCTTGCCGATGAAAACGTGAATCTTGCCGAAGGGGACCCGGTTACCTGATTCAATTGAACCAGCCTTGGGATCCTAGCTTGAATTGTCGATGTAGTGTCTTCCACGGTAGCTCTTGTTCATGAGACCGACTGCATAGCTCCCGAACCTTGGAAGGGCTCCCTTTGAGAACTCAAATCCACCGTGCGCAAGCCCGATGGTGGGCGCCAACTGTCGTGGTTTTGTCATGGCATATGTCCTCATGAAAGGACTTAATGATGAGGCCATCACAACTATGTGGCGAGTCAAAGGGGTTGACTGGGAGGGAGACACGATTTTACCCAGGTTCAGCCCCTCCGATCTAGTTAAAAGCCTACGTCCCTCTCTGTGTATATTGATGTGGAAATCGATTACAATGGTGCGGATTCGCGTGAATTAGCACTTGATTAGTGATAACTTAAGTATACTAGCCCTAGAGACTCGCCTTTACATACAGGTCGAGGCCCTAGGGTTACAAGAGTACGGGTCACGTTACGATTCGTGACCTGATATGTCTCTAACTCGCCGTGCTTATATTGCAAGGAAGCTCCTCGCGACCCTTCTCCCATATGGGACATGAGTTGCCATCTGCGTGTCTTGGGCTACAGCCGGCTCTTGCTGGATCCGCCTTGTGCCTTATGCTTCTTAAGTCATGGCCTAGCTTGAACATGAACATTGAGCCGCCAGCATCTTGACTCGGCCTATTGGTGCGGGTCTCATGGCGGGATAACATGCCCAACACCAAGGCAACATAAAGTTGGTCAGCTGAACTCGGTAGCAAGGATGCAGTTTCAGTTGCACCGAAGTGGTAAGTTCGGCTAGGATATGTCTAAGTTTGAAATTGGTAGGGCCGAGTGGAAATTGTTGGTGGCATCGATTTTGGATATTTGGCCTGGGACAAAAATATTTTGTGGAAGAGTGGCCGAGTAGTTTTGGTGGCTAACTCTATGCACTTGAGCAACCAATTCAACATAACACCTCATCCCCTTTTAATAGTATTGGCTTTCCTATGGACTCAAATGTGATTTCTCACAAAGTGTAAAATTAAGAGTCTTCTTGCTTGAAGCTTTAGCCAATCTTATTCCTTCCTTCATCAACGGGCATCTCCACTCAATCCTATAGCCAAAGCATCTTTTGAACTTTTCTGAAATATACTTGCAAAAACTCATTAGTCCAATGATGCATATGTTGTGATTAATTACCAAAACCACCTTACGGAGCAATTGTGCTTTAAATCTCGCCCTTTTTGGTAATTGATGACAACATATAGATCAAAGCTTCGACAAAAGATATAATCAATGATTAGCATCGACGCTTTGAGAGATATGTGAAAAACAAGAGCTCCCCCTAAATTTGTGCATTATTATAAATTTGTGTTTGAATGCAAACGCATAATCGATTGGGAATATTAGTAACTCTTCCATGTCACATACTACTTGGTGGTGCTCATAAAAGATAAGAATGAATAACAATGCACATAACACAAAAAACAAGTGAATGATCATGATGTAGATAGCTCAAAGGTAATAAAATAGTAGCATCAAACAATCAAAGCGTATGATCAAACACACATCTAAGTAGATAATGTCATCCAAAAGACCAAATAAAGTTTTGAAAATCAAATGAGAGAAAATAAGGCCAAAAGCTCTCCCTCTCTAGAAGCTCTTTGATCTATACACTTATCCTCTTTGGCAACAAGTACCGAAAAGTTGAAAGGCCTAATCTAAGCGTCTCTATGGGCATGATCTCCTCTGGTAGTAGATGTTGGAGTAGACAAGAGAGCATGGACGAAGGCTTCCGTTGATGTCACTGGGTCAGGAGATGGAGGTGTAGACAGTGGAGGTGGTGGAGCAGGAGGTGAAGCTTGACTTGATGAAGACGGTCCATCTTCTGGTACTGGCACGGCTGCTGACCTGGTATGGGTCGAGAAATGTGTGGTAATACGAAGAGGTGAATCATCATCATCATCTGAGCATGGAATCCGCATTGAGTCAACTTCATGTTGAAGTTGTTTGACTGTAGTGGCCAACTCCGTAACCTTCACATCTAGGTCATGGCACTTTGTTTCCACTATTCTCTCTAGGATCTTCTGGTTTAGCATGATGTCATAAATATTCTTCTCCATCCCTTGGATGGTTCTGACCAAGAACGACATATGTTCCTGTGTGGTTTTGAGCTGTGGTGGTGGAGGTGGAGCATTCTTAGCGATCTCTTCAGCAGCTGCCTGTGGAGCCTCTCTAGCTGTAACTGAATTTGGATGAGTGTCATCCGCGAGAACTTCATTATCCTTGAACTTTGGTTGTAGTGGCAAATGAGGACAGTCAAGCTGATATGCATGCTTGCTAATCTTAGCATTGATGAGCATCTGAATGTATGGTGCATATCCGCAAGATCTCTTCTGATTTTTAGAAGTTCTCCTGACAGTCTCAGCAATCAAATCCATGACTTTGAAGCGAGTGTGGGTTTCTAAATGAATAAGCATATTGATGGAATAGCCTCTAATCATTTTGTCATCACCTGATTTGGGAATCAAGGTATGCCACAAGATAGTGTTGGTAGTGGTCATTCCAACTTGCAAGAAATAGACTGACCCAAGCTTGTGAGATGGCACGAAGTCATTTGCCACTGTTTTGTACATATTTCCCATGGAGTTGTGATTCTTTTTGGTTCTGAATACACATCCAATTCCTCTTCTCGTGACTTCGGAGCACTAGTCACCCAGACAATTGTGCCATCAAAATAGAAATGAAATGTTGAATAGAATTGCATAATCATTTCATCATTCCATGCAGCCATCTCTCTACCAACAACTTCTTCAATGTCAACAAGAATGAAGTTCTCTCTCACATGAGGGAAGAAATCTTCATTGGATTTGAGGTAATTCCAGTCAACATATCTCATGTCACAAACTACTGGACATTTTTCATACAAAACTATCTCATAGAAGTCTTGTTGTTCTTTTGTATGAAATATGGGATCAACTACACTTCTTCTCCCCATAGCTTAATGATCAATACATCTCCACTTCATCAGCCCAACATCTCTTCACTTCTTCATGTATTCAGCTATTGGATGAGGCTCATTGTGAAGTGACCAATGAGGCTTTAATTTCATGAGAATTGGTGCATTCTCAACATCTTGCTCTACAGGAAAGGCTCTGGAAGCAGTGCCTTTCTCTTTAGCAGCTGCTGGTATGTCTTTTGTAGTCCTCTTGGGAGCTACAAGCTTATTTGGAGCTGAAGGATTAGGAGCAGAAGGCTTCATAACATCTGGCATAAGCCTCTTTTCTTCTTTGCAGGAGGGGCCTTAGCTAGAAATTCCTTTTCCAGAGCAGCAACAATTTCAACTAGGTCTTCATAGATGGAAATTTGTCTACCAATGGTATGAATGGTCCTTTTCCTGACTCTCTACACACCTGCCTTCTTAGGAGGATTCTCAATTGTAAGTGTGCCTTGCCTTGCGGACTCTGGAGCTGTCATGTCAGAAGGTTTAGAGTACTCCTTCCTGTCAGTTTTCTTGACAGCACGCTTCTCTTTATGATTTTGGAGAGCAGGCTGAACAGGAACAAAGTCTGAGTCTTCTTCATCAGAATTCAGTTTCCTTCTTCTCGTTGTAGCAGCCTTGAGAAAGCCATGGGAATTGGGGGTACCTCGATGAGAAGGGGACCTCTTAGGACTAGTGCCTAAATCCATCTCAACACTATCCTGAGTGAAGTTGTTTTGGCTATCATCAGATCCTGACATCTTGCACAGCAAGCAAATAGGCAGGCCAATAATAAGCACACAAGCAACTGTGTGAAATAGATAAAGAGGAGCAGAAAGGTTGAGCATCATGAAAGACAAAAAAATTCAAAATTTGAATTGAGAAACTTTGGGTATGATCTACTGCAGAATGAATGTCGTTAGCACCGGGTTGGGTTTTTGGAGTCACCGAGACTGACCACTTGCTAAACAAAAACTTGGGCAGTATTTTTGATGTAACCCAAATGAGCTACTTGGTCTCACTCAACCGGTTCTCGAAAACCCTAATTCATAAATCGGTGGAACCAATTTTTCCAACTCAGTATCACTAAGATGCATGATGCGGGAAATCAGATCCAAGATTCCTTCATTCTGTAATCTATGGAGTTTTCTTGTGGAATAGGAAGTTTGCAAACTGTGTATTATGAATGGGGAAAACATAATGCGCGGGAATCAGATTAAGGAGCGCAAGAGTGTTCGAATTCATACCTTAATATAGTGATGAACCCGCTAGATGACGACGGTGGTGAGGATTCCGTTGGCGGTGCCAAATCACAATGGCGAAGGCACTTACGGATGCAAAGACGATGACCAAGCGTCCTTGTGATAGGAGCTTATGGTTCAGGACAAAACGTTTGAGGAGTAAATTTGAAAACGTCAGATCCGTGAGAATAAATACCCGTCACTACCGGTGTCACCGAAACTAAGATTTCGTTCCCACCAAGTTTCGTTGTTGTCTCTTGACATGGAAACTCGATGAAGCCGAGATAGTTGTTTCGGTGGTACAAAGATTGAAAACCTATATCAACTTTGGGAATTCAATGGAACCGAGATTGTGGGGTTGGTTACACCAAGATTCACAAAGAGATTTTGGAGTGCAACCTTTGTCGATACGGAACTCCGAGTGCTCCTTCACACAGAGGGATCGAGAATTTCTTGTTCAAGTTTTGTGATGAAGCATGAATAGAACTTGAGACGAGAAAGCATAGATAGCTAGAGAAGGGTCCTAGGCATTCTTGTCTATCCAATTGGTAAAGATAAATCGAAAGCCAAATAACAACAATAGGATATCCTCTAATGAGAAAAGATATGCAGACCAACATGCTCACACAATAAGATGCCAAATATAATCATCACGAACATGCACAAACATCCTAGCATCTATCAAGCACTTGGGCAATGTGGATTCATCTATATATGAGTATATTGACTTAGGAGTCAAGTAAAAATACTTGATCATAGGTCATACTCATCATTTAAGCATAAGTGGGGTTACCACTTTTACATAAAGCATTAATGTGTTCATATCTTTAGGAGATGCTTATGCTCAAGATTTAGAGTAAAGCTCCCCCTTGATATGACATCCCCCCTAAGAGGGACAAACTAACCTTGGGTTTTGTCGTAGAAGACTTCAAGTAGGTGAAGTAGTTGTGGATGCTCAATGTTTATGAAGATCATCTTGAGTTGGGAGCAATCCTAGTTGTTTGTTACTCTTCTCACCTACATGGGTTAGTCCCAAAGCAATAGGAACAAACAAAAAGATATATATGGACAAGGAGCGAAATACATGGGAGTTGATGTCCAAATATGCTTTAATTACCTTGTCCCTGGCTCACCTTTGACGGAATGTGTGACTCCACGAACCAATGCATATGGTTGAGATTGATTGCATATAATTCTTGCCAAAAAGAATGGGAGTGAATTTCATTGGCGGAGTCACCCCTCAAGAACTTTCTTTTTCTTCCTCTTGGGGACCCACATCACTTTGATGGTAATCCTAGGAGTTGTGATAGCATTAGATGAGGTAGTACTAGAAGTATCCTTGGGAACCCACTCAACCTTGGCTCGGGGCTCTTCTTCAAATGAGTCAATGTCCTCTTGAAGCTTTCCCTTGCCCTTGTGGTCTTGTGGTAGAAGGCCATCTTGTGAGCTTGTTCCCTTGGGAGGAGTAGGATCATACTTCTTCTCTTGAGAAAGAAACTTGGGAATGGGACATGTACCTTCTTCCCAAACATCTCCGTTGACGTTGAAGTAGCCAACACCTTGCTTCTTCCGATGTCCTCCTTGCTTGCTCACAATTTCCTCAAATTGCTTACTTCCGGCAAGACTCTTGAAGACACCTCTCACTATAATCCCTTCCAATAAATCCTTTTCTTGCTCAATTATAACTTGGCTAAGAAAATCAAGAGAGCTACTAGCAACAATATCATTTGATTTAGTTTTACCATTATTGTTACTAGAAGAAGAAACTTTCTTGCCTTTGTTACTACTGTTCTTAGGTTTAACTTGTGGAACAAAAGTAGACAAGAGTAATCGTTTGGCTAGATAAGAGGAACTCTTCTTTCGAATATCATCATTGATTGATCTTTGGAACTCATACTCTTGCTCTAAATTCAGCTTGTCGAAGCGTACATTCTCATGAGTTCTTGCAAGACCTCTACGATCTTCTAGAGTAGTTTCATGCGCTAACTTTAGAGTGTTTAATTCTTTAGTTTGTTTTTCAATTTGTATCTCATCATAGTCATTTGATTTCTCTTGACTAGAATGAAATAGCAAGTTCATTTTTAGCATTATCACTAGTCTTATAAAGAAGCAAGTCATCTTCCCCTAACAAGTCATCCCCATCACTATCAAAGTCAAAATATCAGGGGTGTGATACCTTGGGGCCTTTTGCCATGAATCAGTTTGCAATCCCTTCATTTGGTGAATCGAATATGTTGTAGGAGTTGGAGGAAACAAGTGCAATGCCGACAACACCTTCATCTTGACTATAGTCAGAGTTGGAGTGATAGCTTCTCTTGGATTGGTTGTCAGACTCGGAGCGAGAAACCCATTCACCAAACATGAGCTTGATGTCTTCTTGTAGAGCTTCTCTTTGTGTATTTGTCCTTCTTCTCCGCTTCTTTACCTCTCCGGGAGTGTCTTCGCTGATAATGATCTTCTACACTCCTTCTCTCTTTGCGAGGTGACTCATCTCTTGAGCTTTGTCTCCGAGGTGACTCTTTTCTTCGTTTGTATGGAGTCGAGCACTAATTGGAGCAGTGTAGAGGCTTCCCACAGTTGTAGCAGTTTCAGTTACGACTGGACGAACACTTCTCATCATGTCTTGAGCTTGAGCTTCTCTGTTTTCTTCTACTATTTTAGAACTTGTTGAATTTTCTAATCATGACGCTTATCTCTTCGTTGGTAAGAAGGTTGTGACTTGAAGTAGCAGGAGCATTGGCTGAAGCTTTGTAAGCACCGCTTGACCTTTTGTGCAACTCATCTTTTTCTTTGAGATAAATTTCATAAGAAACAATCCATCCAATGACTCAGTAGGCTTGAGATCTTCGTAGTTGGGTATCATTTTGATTAATGTGAACACGGTGTAGAATCTTCCATCAAAAGCTCTGCGTATCTTCTTGATGATGAATTTATCGGTCATCTCTTCGCTTCCTAAGCCATCAATCTCATTTTGATGAGAGCTAGCCTAGAGTATATTTCAGCGACTCCTTCACCATCCTTCATCTTGAACTTGTCAAGCTGACTTTGAAGAACATCCAACTTAGATTCTCTGACATAATTTGTACCTTCGTGCATATCAATCAAAGTATCCCAAATTTCCTTTGCATACTCAAGGTGACTAATTTTGTTGAATTATTCAGGCATAGGCAGTTGAATATGATGTCACAGGCTTGTGCATTGAATTGCAACATCTTCAATTCTTTCGATGTCGCATAAAGGTCCGGTTCTCGCCCTTCTCCGAAGAAATCACCTTGCACACCGGAATGAACAATGCCCCATACGGCAGGATTATAACAAAGAAGAAGCATTTTTGTCTTATGCTTCCAACTAGAAAAATTAGTGCCATCAAAATATGGACCTCTACGGTGATAACTTCCCTCACTAGATGCCATACTCTCCTAGGTTGTGAAACCAATGCAATGGAAACCTGGCTCTGATACCACTTGTAGGATCAGAAGTATGTCTAGAGGGGGGCGATTAGACTACTTGACAAGATAAAAACTAGCATTTCCCAATTTCTAGTGTGGGACAGTTTTAGCAACTATGACTAGTCAAGTACACCCTACACATGCACATCTAAGAGTATATAGTAGCAGAAAGTAAAACATGCAAGTGTAAAATAAGGAAGGGTAGGGAGATCGAACGCATGAGGTTGACACGGTCATTTTTGGCATGGTTTCGATAGGCGGCGCTATCGTATGTCCATGTTAGTGGAGACTTGAACCCACGGAGAGTAACGGGTGGGAGAGTGCACGGACAGCTCCACGCACAAGGGGTCCACGAAGAAGCGGCCTTGTCTATTCCACCAGGCTTCTGTCCACACAGGACTAGCCTCACTCATGGTAGATCTTCTTGAAGTAGGTGATCTCCTTGCCCTTACAAACATCTTGGTTCAACTCCAGAACACGAAGTAGGAGGCTCCCAAGGGACACCTAACCAATCTAGGAGGCACCACCCCCCAAAAGGTAATAGATTTGGTAGAACGATGACCTCCTTACTCTTGTGCTTCTAAAGATAGTCTCATCAACACTCAATCACTCTCTCTTAGATTTTGCAGGGGTAGGATAGATTGCTCGTATGGAAAGGAACTTGGGGAGCCTATCAAGGTTCAAATGATTGGAATGGAATCTCTTGATCTCAACACATGAGTAGGTGGCTCTCTCTCAGAAAAATGAATTTGGCAATGAAGTGTGTCTTCTGAGTGCTTCCTCTATGAATGAGAGGTATATGGAGGGGTATATACAGGAAGCACACAAAATCCAACCATTACACCATGATTGACCAACTCGGTGACACCGAAGTTGCAAACTCGGTGGTACAGACTTGCTCAAAAGGAAATAACTTTGAATCTTGGTGGAACCAATATACACAACTCAGGGAACCGAAAATGTGAGTAACGGTCAGATGACACAACTCGGTGACAACGATACTCATACTCGGAAATTCCGAATTTGCTTACCGAGGCAACATAAAGTTAGTGACCTGAACACGCTAGCATCGATGCTGTTTCGGTTGGACCGAAGTGGTAGGGTTTGGTTGGGATTTGTGTAAGTCTGAAATTGGTAGGTCCGATTGGAAATTGTTGGTTCCACCGATTTTGGATATTTGGCTTAGGACCGATATATTTTGTGGAAGAGTGGCTGAGTATTTTTTGTGGCTCACTCTAAGCACTTGAGCAACCAATTCATGATAACACCTCATCCCCTTTTAATAGTATTGGCTTTCCTATGGAATCAATTGTGATTTCTCACAAAGTGTAAAATGAAAAGCCTTCTTGCTTGAAGGTTTACCAATCATATTCCTTCCTTCATCAAGGGGCATCTCCACTCCATCCTATAGCCAAAGAATCTTTTGAACTTTTGTGATATATACTTGGAAAAACCCATTATTCCAATGATGCCTATGTTGTGATTAATTACCAAAACCACCTTAGGGAGCAATTGCGCTTTCAGTGGACGCTGGGTTTTTGCGACTAGTTCGCATAGAATTGATAGCAACAGATTGCCACACTAAATCTTTGGTTGCTTCGTTGGCACGGAGCCAATAGAAACCCAGTTGGAATGCATTGGAAATAAGTGTCTGAGATGCCGTGGTGCCCTAGTAAATCTCCTACAACATTTGCTGCCCTTCCTCTGTTGAAATGCAGCACTGAGTGCCACCGAGTTGTGTATATCGGTTCCACCGAGATTCAAAGTTACTGCCTTTTGAGCAAGTTGGTACCACCGAGTTTATAACTTCGGTTTCAGTGAGTGCCGAGTGAAATCGGTTGTACTCTTGTTGTAAAGACAGTCTCCCATCACTTTGAAAGCCTTCGATAAAAGGATGATCTCACGAGCCTCTACTTCATCTTCTCAGAAATCTTGTCACTCTAGGTACTCTATTTATGGCTTGATGTCTACTATACAACTTTATTATTGTAGACGTTGTTGGGCCTCCAAGTGTATTCTTTTCTAGGACAACAAATTGTTTCCCTCAAGCGGATGATCTAAGGTTTATTAATTTATGGGAGTTGTAGGATGAAGTTGGTCTCTCTCAAACAACCCTGTAATCAAATACAAGAAATGTCTTGATGAGATGGTGATACAAGTCTAGTATGGATAGTAGATATAGCTTATTGTAATCTGAAAATTCAAGAACAACAAGGTAACAAGTAGTAAACTCATGTCTACTATACAACTTTATTCTTGTACACGTTGTGGGGCCTCCAAGTGCACAGTTTTGTAGGAAAACACCAAATTTCCCTCAAGTGGATGACCTAAGGTTTATCAATCTGTGAGAGGTGTAGGATGAAGAAGGTCACTCTGAAACAACACTCCAATCAAATACAAGAACCCTCTTGTGTCCCAAACACATCCAATGCAATGGAAAATTGTATAGGTGCACTGGTTCATGGAAGAGATAGTGATACAAATATTGTATGGATTGTAGCAATACAATTTTAGAATTGAAAAAAAAATAAACAGCAAGGTATCCAGTGTAAAATAGCGAGCAAACATTGTAGCAATGCTTTTATATAAGGCCTAGGGTTCGTACTTTCACTAGGGCATTCTCTCAACAATTCTGACATAGTAGAATCATATGGTTAACCGTCAACATGCAACAAAGAATCACTCCCAAGTTCCTGTTAGCGGAGAACATAAGATGAAATTGTTGTAGACAGAAAACCACCCCAAAGTTATTCGTTCTGATCAAACAATTTCAGATTCGTGATACTCAATCTGTTACAAAGAACTTCAAGGAATACCCCAAGATTTCTATCAGGGAAGGTAGTATGAAAACATGCAATCAACCTCTATGCATAGACCCCCAAGGTCAACCGAATCCACAAGCTGATGCCATTACATATATCAAGTGAATCAGTAGAATACCCCAATATCACTATGGGTATCCGTATGCAAGACATACATCAAGTGTTCTCAAATCCAATATTGAATCCAACAAAACGAGATCTTAAAGGGAAAGATTCAATTCATCACAACAAGGTAGCAAGGGAATAACATCATATGATCCAACTAGATTAACAAGGCCCGTGATACATCAAGATCGTGCCATCCCAAGAACACGAGAGAGAGAGAGATCATACACATAGCTACTTGTAGATACCCTCAGCCCAAAGCGGACTACTCACACATTATCACGGTGAGAAAGAGAGAGTTGTTGATGGAGAGGTGTAGTCCCAAAGTGATGGAGGAGATGGCGGCCACAACATGGGCGACGGGTGGTGTCGCTAGCATCCACAACGCTGGCGACGGATGATGGCCCCTTGTCACCACTTCTTCCTTGGTCTTCGTGCTATAATAGAGTAGCCTCTACCCTCTTGGCGGCTTCCAAGGGAGAGGCAAATTATTTGATTTTGGTGGCTACCCCGAAATTACGGTTTTCCTCTCCTTATATTTCCCTATGTGGTGCTCTATGGCCCTCCGATAGCTGGACCCTTGATCCAATGGCTCCTAGGTACCTCTAGAACCTGCCTAGGGACTCCTCACAACCCCATGAGTCCCCAAAGTCGTATTTTGGACGAATATATAAAATATAGGAAGAGTCAGCCGAACGCTCGGGCCGGTCGCTTCCCCATGCTGGCGCTCTGGACAAAAATAACCATCAGGAAGGCAACACGTGTACCTTATCCTTTCTCGAACGTCCGCATCCACTCTTTTCTTCTTCCTCGTGACTTTCCTTGGCAGCAAACTCCATGGATCCAGGGAGCCTGAGCTCATGTCTCCTATCCTGCTCACGCACCTCTTGAGCAACACTGACGTGCCATTTCCATGGTCACGCACATCGCCATAGCCGTGCTATTTGTCATTGACATGGCGTCGTCCCCATGGTTGTGCGTGAATCAACGAGGTAGTTTGCTGGAACCGGCAAGGTTGATTTTTTTCTAAAATCACACAAGGGGAGCTACATCCACGTTCGTTAGAGTTGCAACCCGAGTTCGCCTGATATTTCTACTACAACTGATGTTGATTTTTTCTACAACCGGTATCAATTTTTGCTACAATGGTTGGAGTCAACACCTGTAAAAGCTACAACCGGCGGGGAGCTCGGCGCATGCCACCGTGAGGGACTAGGCCATGCTCAGCGCACGCAGGCGGTTGGAACAGTCAGCCTTGAGGAGCATCCCGGTGGATGGCGCAAGCGGCGACATGAAGCGGAGTCCGAAGACGGTGTCCCTATCATCGTCGGTGGCGGCGAGGAGGAAGATGTAGGATACTAGAACTGCTGCTTTCCGGGAGCAAGGATGACGAGCGGCGGTGAGCCGTCGAGGTCATCGGTGTTCGGGGTGGTCGCGGAGGGGTGGGGTTTCTCCTGCATGTGTTGTTCGTGCGACTCTGGTGCGTCGAAGGGTGAGAAACATAGAAAGAGATGGAGGAGGGTGGAACAAGACGACTCAAGGGCAGATCTGATGGCCTCCTAGAGCTGTATCAGATGGCTGGCCTTGGACTGACCAAAAGTTTTGGTCGGCAGTCCGACTCCTATCACTGCCCAATTTGTAATCCACAAGCATTGCCATACAATTCTACACATTTTTGTCGTTTTAACCTATTCCATTTTATGTTGTCTTCATTGGTAAACCTAACGATATCTAAAAACTGTTGGTGGACAGATTTTAGGAAAGTCAGAGTCCTATTATTTCCTCCAGCAAGGTTTCTTTTGCGATCTTTTGCCAATTTCCTATTATTTCCTACACATCAAAGTGTAACACAAGAACTTGTTTATTTTTGTAAAAATTAATAGTTTAGTCGGAATAAATCATAAAACCATAGTAAAAACATGGGGCAAATGGTAGAAAACAAGCATGGAGCATCAGCAATTATAGATACGTTTGGGACGTATCAGCATCCCCAAGCTTAGCTCCTGCTCATCCGTGAGTAGGTAAGTGATAACAAAAGATGGTTTTTGAGGTGTGAATGCTAGCATAGTATATAAGTTCGATCAATGATAACTCCAATCACCTTTTCTAGCATCATAACCAACAACATTTTCATAAAAATCATCATGGTTGAGTAGGAGTCAATTCACATGTCATGCTTCAAACAATGCATTCTCTTGAAACTTAACAATATATGTTCTTAGTCATCAAGAAATTTCAATGCGTCATAAAGTCTAAGTAAGAACTCCACATACTCAATTATCATATAATATTCTATGATTGCTAATACTCGAGGCATATTTTTAGAACAAACAACATCCATCGAACATAGGGAAAGATAGGGGCCTAAAGTTTCGCCTCCCAAGATACTTATCTTAGATATAATTGTCAACAATAATGAACCATTATCAAATATATTTGACTAGATATATTTGTTTCAATATTTCCTCACCACATGGTGCTTGCCAAGTAATAGATTGAGGTTCGAATAAGAAGTTGACTCAACATGAAAATAAAGTGATATGAAAGTAAATAGATTGTCCCTTCCGAGAGGGAAGCAGGGATTTGGAGAGGTGCCAGAGCCCATTCTTTTAAAATTGAGATACATATGTAATTTTGGGTGGTGTGCATTTGCTGTCATAGCCACAACAGAGTTTTCAATATCTTCCATGCTAATCACATTATTGGCTGTTCCCAACCGGAACTTAAATTTTATTCCCCATCAACAATTCAATCACATTTCATGGCCACCCGTATTCACGGTAGCCCTCCAAACAATCAACTTTGTAGGGGGAGTTCTTATATATTTATTATTGAATTATGTGGTATTGGACATCCTTTTTACGATCCTGTCTCGTGCAATGACAAGTGAATAAACACTCGTCTTGAGAATTATGTGGTGTAGGGGGATGTTTATTTAGAATTTTAGAGGTGTAACATGCAAATTTACTTGGAATGGTAGTGAAATACCTTATATAGCTAGGTATGGTGGACTCTCATGGAAGAAACTTGGCTCAAGGATTTGGACACACAAGTAGTATCTCTACTTTGTACGAAGTTTTGGCTAGCAAAAGATTCCAAATAAGGACCACATGTTGGAGGATGCATAACAATATAACTTTTATGAAAATATAACCAAACATAACAATTACATTGTCTTACTTGTACAAATTCAAATATTTGATCATGGTTGGAAATAATTGATCGGTATTCACAATCATAAAAGATGTCCAAGATGAAATATTTGTATGTGAAAGTTCTCTTTCTTGTACTAATCATTCATGATTTGCTCATATGACCAATACATTGATTGTGAAACTTGAATTGATTTTACTTTCTCAACCAAATGTGAAACTACTACAAGACATAAAGCACATTGATAATTTGATATTTATGATATTCGATTCATTCACAATTTATCCTTAGGATATAAGTGAAGCAAAAGAGCAAACAATCAAACTACTCTCAAAACATATAAGTGAAGATCGATGAGTAGTCAAACTATTAAGTAGATATGTGAGGACTCTCTCTCATTAAAGATTTTCAGATCTGAATATTTTATTGAAATATAAAAATAAATGAAAATGCACTCCGAGAATAACACATATCATGTGGATAAATAAGAACTTAGGATCAACATAGGTTAACCGATAGTTGTTGATGAAGAGAGGTGGGTTTTGTAGCATCCCCAAGCTTACATGCTTGAGACTTGTTGTAATATTTCCTTCGGGTGCCTTCGTAATACCGAAGTCTGATATTTTATATCTCGTTTGTCGGGGAAACCGATACCTACGGGAAACTCGAGGAGTCGCTTGATCGTTCGGTAGGGAGAGAGAGGTACGACATCGAGATCGGAGCTAGCGATCAAAACTGGCAAGGTCTTTTACCCAGGTTCGAACCACTTGGCGCGTAAAACCCTACTCCTGCTTAATTTTATTAAGTGCTTACTATAGGGTGATTTTCTACAGTAACTTAGTTGGTGATTAGGCTGTCTCCGATCCCAAAAATTCCAACCCCTAAGAATGAGCCTTGGGCCTCCTTTTATTGGCGAAGGGGTCACCAACAATGAGCTCACGGGGTGCACAGTGAACAATGTTCACCGCTCTTCTCCTTCGGTGGTGTCAGGTGTAGTAAATGCCTTGTCTGACGCCTGACCTCCCGCAAGGTGGTCGCGACACGTACCCAGGTGAATCGACACCTGGGTCTTGTGCTGGCACATGAGGGATGTGCTGGAGCAGTCGGATTGTGGTAGAAATGGGGGAGGACACATGGCGAGCGAAAGGGGCTTGATGTCCTGGAGTCTCTGCCGGATGACTTGGTCACCTTCCCGGCAAGGAGGGCTTGCCCGGGGATTGAACACTTTCTCGGCAAGGAGGGCTTGCCGGGGGCTTCGACAGTCTGTGCGAGCCTTCCCGACAAGGAAGGCTTGCCGGGGTCTTTCTAATCTTCGGGAGTCTTCCCGGCAAAGTGGGCTAGCCGAGGCATTGGAATCTTCTCGGCAAGGAGGGCTTGCCGAGGCCTTGCATCTGGATCCCTTGTAATCCACGCCCCACGAGAGAGGGAAGGGCATGCCCTTGGTGGGTCTTGAATTGCCTTTCCGTTGTTCTTCCCTGTGCACTACTATCAGGGGCGTCGCCAATGCCCGTGTACAAGTCTGGGGCACAAGGGACCCCAGTCTCTAGTGCACTGACAAGAGCCCCAGGCCTGGGCCGTGCACACGCGCGGGGCATTGCTTGGCTAGGCCCAAAGTAGTGCACGGGCTTCCTTGGCAGGGGATTCTGTAGCTTCGGAGCCGTTGTAGACGGCCCTTCCCCACGCCGTGCGTTGAACGCACGAAGCGGGGAGGAGCTTGCATAGTGGCCAAGGTTGCCACGCGTGCGCTGAGCTGTTGGTTGGATATGCAAGGGTCGGCCGGTGTGCCTAGCTTTTTTCTCATAATAAAGGAAAACGCAGTGGCACAAGCCCTTCTTTCATTCCCAGTTCTTTTCAATCTCGAAAACGCCGCCGCCTCCATCCTCCAGCTGAAGTTCTCTCCCCACCTCCACCTTTGCCCCCGATGTCGTGCTCCGGACGGCCGCAGTTTCTGCCATTGCCATGGCACCTAAGGGAACAAAAGGAAAGAAGGGGAAACCTATCATCACGGAGAAGGAGTTGGCGAAGATGCGGAAGGAGCTCGCCCTTTTTCCCCCGGGGCCCGACGCGTTTTCCTGAAGGAACGCTATCAACACATGTGGGCGGTCAAGACGAAGGCACATCCGGCCACCCAAGTGACCCCGAGAAAAGCAGGTGGCGCTGCAGACAAGTATCCCTTCTTCATCGATTACTTTTATTACGCGTTCTGTCCACCCTTCTCCGAGTTCTTCATCGACATCATGCACACCTACGGCTTCCACCTTCTGGATTTCACGCTGAATGCGGTGACATTCATGTCTTTATTCGCGCATCTCTGCGAGAATTTTGTAGGGATAACCTCCAACACCGCCCTCTTGCACCACTATTTCATTCCCCGCATCCAGGGAGGGGATGCTCTTTCGGGCTCCATCACTTGGATTCTGAGGACTAGATGCAAGGAGATGTATTTGGATGGGGCCCTTCGGGAGAAGTGGGAAGAATGGTCTGGGAGGTGGTGCTGGGTTCACGAGGAGAAGTATCTGCCTTTCTGCGAGCCTAGGACTGCCAAGATCGACTCTTGCGACAAGCATTGGAGCAACCTCGACCCTGACGATAAGAAACTGACTGTTGCCGTCAACAGGATCCTCCGTCTCAGGGCCGCAGGGCCGACGATAGTGATGGTGGGTGCCGACTTTATCCCCAGGCACATTGCCCCCCTCCAGAATAGGGGAGGAAATCCAGCCTCAGCCTTTGTGAACGCCGCGGACATCATGCGACTACGGACTGGTCACAACAACAATCTGATGGTGATGGGACATGCCTTCATTTGCCAGAAGCTGTTCAAGTCGGACACGATGCCTTGGCTGCCGCATGGCATCTTACCCTTGTGCAAAAATTCTGCCTTAAGTTCACTCGTGGCAGTGATGCCAGAGTGTAATGCTCATGGTGTGGTTGCGACTTGGATTAAGCCCAGGGAAGAGGATGTCTTGTCCTTCTTCGACTGCTTGTCGGAGAAGCCCATCAGAGAAGAGATCGTCCTCGTTCGTGAGACCACCGACGAGGAGGTGGCGTAAATCGCCAGTTGGGCTATGGAGCGGGCCCTTACCGAGACGACGGGGAGCGACGGCTTTTATGAAAAGGGAGCACCCGATGATGAGGCACTGCGGGAGGAGGACCTCGTCGAAGAGCCCAACAACTCGGCGACCGGGGGGCCTTCGAAGGGACTGGCGCCCGACGCAGAGGAGGAGGAGGAAGAGGAGGAGCCTCTAGCTCGCCGGAGTCCCAAGCAAGTGCTTCGACATGCCGGCTCCAACATCCCCGTCCGGCAAACTCCGCCTGCTGCGCCTGCCAAGCATCCCAGATCTGCATCTCCACCGGCGGATGCCGACAATGACGTGGATATTGATTTCTCTGCATTCAGCTCGGGGGGAGGAGGAGTAAGTCTTTGACTTTTACCCCCTTCGAACCCCTAGCCTTGTGCTCTTACTCAAGAGGTGTCGGTTCTTTTTCTAAGGGACACGAAGACGTTGGCCCAGAGGATGGCGAAGAAGGCCAAGGTGTCAGCGCGCGGTGGTCCTTGGACAAGAGCCTCAGAGGCGCCACGGCCAGCTTTAACCACTCCGGTGTCCAGCCCCCGGCAGAGCCCCCAGCGGGAGTCGCTGAGGCCTGCGACGCCCGAGGACGAGCCCCCGGCAACCGATGTTGTCGGAGAGGGGACAGCTGCCCCTCACAAGCTTGACGAGGTGAGTGTCCTGGCAAAGGACGTCTGAAAGTTTCTCCACCCGTTTTCTCGAATGTTTTCCTTGTTCTAATCGTCTTTTTCTTTATCTTGTACCCCGGGCTTCTCCTCAGTGGAGGAGATGAACGTCGGCTTCATCATCGAGGAGACCGCGCGGGATGCGGCCGCTGTGGCCGATGAGGTTGCCGTGAGCGAGTTTGCTATGGAGGCGCAGGATCGAGCCACCCAGGAACCAGTAGCGGAGTTCACCGAGGGCCCTAGGTTGCGCACCGGTGATCCTCCTGCCGTTGAAGGTTTGGATGCAGCGCTGGATGAGGATCCCCCTCTTGTCGGCGAGGATGTTGGTGGCGACCAGCCTCCCATGCCAGGGCCTCCGCCAGCCAGTGAGGATGCTGGTGGCGATCAACCTCGTACGTGTGGGCCCCAGCTAGCAAGCGAGTATGTTCGCGCCGGCGAGGGTCGGTACATCAACCTGCTAGGGGTGTGCCGTACCAGGATAACCGCGAAGGGGAGTGCTTTGACGCTAAAGTCTCCACCAGTGCCGGGCTTGAGATTGTGGACGGATCGGGGGGCCGCGGTGGGAAACTCAGCAAAGAGCAGCTCTTCAAGTCCATGAGGGACAACGTCAGCAGGACCTTTACCAAGCCCGGAAGGAGAAACTAGACTCCCAGATGTCGTTTGTTGAGGCAGCAAAGGAGGCCTTCGGGAAGCGCTTTGAGGAGACGCGGGCCCACTTCGCCGAGGCTCACCAGGGGCTAAAGTTGGATCGGGAGAAGCTGAGGTCCGAGCACGACGAGCTCCTCCTGAGGACTTCTGACATCCGAAAGGAGGAGGAAGAGGCTCGGCGCCGTATCTCCGACGAAGATACTCGCCTCAATGTGTTTCGGATAAGCCTCGATCCCATGAGGAGGAACTTGCCTATCAGGAGAAGGAGCTCGACGGCACGCTCCGCGCAAAGGACGAAGAAGTTGAGAGCCTCGTGGCATGGCGTACCCCTGAGCTCGTGGATCAGCATAAGGACGCCCTTGCTGCCCAAGCCTTGGAGCATGCCGATGAGTTTTAGGAGGTTGCCGAAAAGGCTGCAAGTGATGAGGCTGCCAGGGTGGAGCTTGCCAGCAAATTGAAGAAGCTGGAAGAAGATCTTGAAGGCCTCGGCAATAAGATCTCTGCCCTCACAGTAGAGAGAGAACAAGCTCACTCTAACTTGAAAGAGACCCAAGCTTCCGTTTCCGACAAGAGTGCTCAACTTTTCTTTGGCAACGCCTTCCTTGCCGCCTTGCAGGATAAACTGGCTCCTCTGGAGCGGGATCTTGAAGAAAGCAAGACCCGTGAGGAGGTCTTGGCTCAAAAGTTCCTTGACGTGACGAAGCATCTCGAGGCCGCCTCTGCCGTCCGCGGGGGTTATATGCGCGACGTGGAGCTATGGACTGAGCGTATTTTCAACACCAAGGAAGGGATCATTGCGCAGCTGTCTTCTATGGATCTCCATGCTTTCGGTTATTCCCCGGACCCGGAGGTGTGTGCAAGCGCCAAGCTGGCCATGTTCTTCGAAAGTGTGATCGACGCTTTGAGGCAGATTCGGGCCAGCGAGGCGGCGCGCCTGGCGAACGAGTCTCAAAGATTGTGTCTGGGCGCCCTCCTCAAGGTCCTCACCAAGTTGGCGTACAAGAATCCCGGCATCGACCTCTCCCTTGGGCATCAGCCAAAAGAGACGAACCTCAAGGAACTCGAGAATCTGGTCATGCCTATTGTCGACAAGGTGGACTAGATCAAGAGGGTGCAAGGCCCGATCCGGGATTAGTTCTTCTGGTGTTGCGATTCTCAACCGAGAGCAGATGTACCTTCTTTAATATTTTTAGTACTTTAATATACATTTTTCAATGAGTATTACAGTCCTCCCTTGCTCTTTTTCCATGGTTCGTTCTTGTGTTCCGCTGAGGGTTCGCTAGCTCAATTGGCATTGCTGAAAGCGCTCCTGAGGGGTGGCTCTTGCCGGAGTCGTCACCGCCAGAAAGGTGCCTTGCTTCCCTATGGGTTTTCCCTTAGGTTGTCGAGCACGCTCCCTAAGAGGAAAGGGCACGCGAGGTGGGCCGCTTAAGCTATTGGGCGCGCTCCGAGACAATGTTTAGGTGGCTTACGGTGGAGTTCCCTCAAGCACAAGTTTTCCATACAAAAATGCGTTGGTGACATGTGAAGGGGAGGGTCGTATCTGCCCGAAGACTTACTTGATGTTTTCACAACTTATATTGAGGCCGCGGTTCTTCGTTTTGTCTTGGGTAAACCATCCTTGTTCGTTCTGTTGTCGTGGGCGTCCCCACTATCTTCCCCCCGGCAATTTTGTGCGCGGGGTTGCATCTGTCTTTTAAGAAAAAGAAAGAAGAGAAAATATGTGTCGAGACCTTGGCAGTCCATTAGCTCAGGCGTTTCACAATATCTCAGATTATGCATGCATATGATCTAACACGGAAATCTAAATGATGCTGCAGAACGCTATGTTTTATTCAGCTATGCATAGGGTCTTCGCTTGGCTTTGTACAAAGGATCACATGCAACTTCGGTAAGACTTGTACAAAAGGTGTTCACCGGGAGGCCCAACAACCTCTCCCTACAGGTAGAACTTTCAAAGATGTTCAATGTTCTAGGAGTTGCTCATCGGTGTGCCATCTTCAGTCTCCAGGCGGACAGCTCCGGGCCTGGTGACACGTACTAACCGATATGGGCCTTCCCACTTTGATATCAACTTGCTTGAATTCTTGGCCGACGGAAGATGCCGAAGAACACGGTCGCCTTCCTCAAGACTTCTCGCTCAGACCTTGCAGCTATGATAGTGACGCAAGGCTTGCTGATAGCGACTAGCTCGCATAGCTTCCTAAATCAAGGTCTCCTCGAGGAGCACTACATCGTCTTGGCGCAATTTCTCTTGCTCAAGCTCATCATAAGCGAGCACTCGGGGTGACCCAAAAATGAATTACGTGGGAAGAACGGCCTCCGCCCTGTAGTTCTGGGAGAAGGGTGTCTGGCCAGTCGCTTGATTTGGCATTGTTCTGATTGACCAAAGAACCGCCGGTAGTTCATCAATCCAGTGCTTTCCATGCCTCCTCAGCTTGTCAAAAGTTCTTGTTTTGAGCCCCCGGAATACCTCGGCATTGCCCTTTCAGCTTGTCCATTGCTCTTTGGATGGGCAACGGAGGCGAAGCATATTGTGATGCCGAGCTCTTAGGCGTAGTTCATGAAGGCGTGGCTCGTGAACTGGGTGCCATTTTCCGTGATGACCCTGTTCGGGACCGCGAAACGGCAGACAATTCCTTTGAAGAACTTGACAGCTGACTAGGCGGTCACCTTACTCATCGGCTCCACCTCTCATCACTTTGTGAACTTGTCGATTGCGGCGTACAAGTACTCAAAGCCCCCGACAGCACTGGGAAACGGCCGCGAATATCGATCCCCAGACCGAGAATGGCCAGGAGAGAGGGATCGTTTAGAGAGCTTGAGCTGGCTAATGAAGCTTCCTCGAATGAAACTGGCACGCTTCACACTTGGTTACAAGTGCAGTCGCATCCTCGAGGGTCGTGGGCCAGAAGAAGCCTTGCCGGAATGCCTTGCCGACTAGGGCTCTTGACCCTATGTGGGAGCCACATGTCCCCCCATGTATCTCGGCCAACAGCTCCACCCCTTCCTCTTGGGAAATGCACTTCAGTTTCACACCGTTCAGTCGCCATCTGTATAGGGCATCATCCACGAATTGGTACATGCTGGACTGACGGGCTACTCTTTCCGCTTGTTCCAGTTTCTCGGGAAGGTCCCTGGTCTGGAGGTACTGGACTATGTGTTGTAGCCATGCCGGAGCCTGAGGTTGGTCGACAAGGACTAAAGGCATCTCCTCCGCCGGGATGGTGTCTTTCTCGGCAGGCTCTGTATCTCCCCTGGCAGCTTCCTTTCCGGCAAGGTCCTTGCCGGGGTCCCTTGGCAGGTCCACCGGAAAGTACTTGCCAGAGTCTAACCTTTTTGTCTTTTTCGTCTTGGTGGAGGGTAATATGGAAGGTTGAGTTATTCGTAGCACGAAAGTTCCCCGTTACTTTTGAAATGAGCATCTTCCATCTTTAACTCACTCCTCTCTTCCTTGAGTAGTTATCTATCCTCCTTCGGTTTATCCCTCTCCTCCATCAAGTCACCCCTCTCCTCCCTCAGTTTGTTTGTCTTATTAAGGGCACCAGCACCCTCTGTGAGCAGCTGGTACTAGTGATTTGCATTGGGTTTTCCATGAAGAGGAACAGGTCATGCAAAAACCATGTAGATAAGTATTTCCTTCATTAGGGAACCAAGGTTTATCGAACCAATAGGAGTAACAACCAGCCCCTTCTTCAGTGCCTACACACAAAGAAGCAAATACTTGCAACCAACATGGGCAAGAGGGTTGTCAATCCCCTGGACTTGTTATTTGCAAGCATGTAAAGTGTGTAGACGATAATTGATAATTGCAAGAGAAACTAAAAGTAAATAAAGGTAGAGAGGAAAATGTAACATTTGTAAATTTATAAGTGAATAGACCCGGATGCCATAGTTTTCCCTAATGGCATCTCTCATGTAGTAGGCATACGGTGGGTAAACAAATTACCGTTGGGCAATTGATAGAAAAGCACATAGTTATGTAATATTCACGGCAATTATCATATATATATATATATGTATATATTTAGAAAGTCTATTAGTCACCCAGGG
Source organism: Hordeum vulgare subsp. vulgare (assembly GCF_904849725.1). Classification (NCBI taxonomy): domain Eukaryota; kingdom Viridiplantae; phylum Streptophyta; class Magnoliopsida; order Poales; family Poaceae; genus Hordeum; species Hordeum vulgare. The sequence goes on from NC_058520.1 coordinate 278,934,992, forward strand.
TGCAAAATAAGTTATTCTTCACCCAGGTAATCTGACGACCGTTTCATAAATAAATTACATTTGAAGTACCAATAGTTACATTAATATTGATACATGACGTAAATATGATGTAAAAAAATAAAAATATAGGTCATAGGACCAGAAAAATCGCATTTCATGTATATTTTATACTATGTTTTTATGTTTGTAATTTTACGTGACATAAAATATTTTTCATGGTGACTATATATTTTCTTACGGTCTCTTATTACGTATGAAATAACAAAACAAATAAAACAGAAAATTATGGTGTATTGATGTGAAAATAGAGGGGGTGAAGAATAACTATTCTTCACCCAGGGTGACGAATAGTCAATCCCTATATACACACACACATGTATATATATATATATATATATATCACTTCCATAAGAAAATAGGCCGACTCCTGCCTACACCTGTTATTATTACTCCATGCATCGACTGCTATCCAACATGCATCTAGAGTAGTAAGCAAAACAGAGTGATGCGTGGAAAACAATGAGATGATGTAGACAAAGAAAACTCAATAATATATGAATTAACCCCATCATTTTATCCTTCGTGGCAATATTACAAAGACGCATCTTTTCCCCTACTACCACTAGGATATAGAAACCAGTCACATTGAACCCACTACAACGCACCCCTCTCTCTAAAGAAATATCAATCTAGTTGGCCAAACTATATTAATAGATCAGAGAGATTGATGAAGCTATCATAATCATGCGAATAAGAATCATAATTAGAATTCAGAAAAGACTCGTATCTTTATCATGAATAATCTGAACATAAACCAACAATTCATCAGATCCCAACAAACGCAACACACAAAATAATCACATCAGATAGATCAAAGCAAAGCTGCGATGATCATTGTATTGAAGATTCAAGTGAAACACAATTTCTCCCTAACGTAATTTTGGTAATTAATTACAACATATGTGTCATTAAACTAATTATCTTAACTAAGTATATTTCGGAGAAGTTCAAAGATGTATTGCCTAAGGATTGTGAGGAGAATCTCGTGATGCAAGGAAAGGAGTAGGACTGGCCAAGCTTCAAGCTACAAGACACTACATTTTGTATTTGTGAGAAATCACATTTGAGTCCATAGGAAAACAAATACTATTAAAAGGGGTGCGGTATCTATGATGAATTGGTTGCTCAAGTGCTTAGCGATAGCTACCAAAAATACTCAAACATTCTGCCACAAATTTCTCTGTCCAAACCCTAAAAGTCAAAATCGGCGCCACCAATTTTTTCCACTCGGCCCTACCAATTTCTTGAGAGACAAAACCTTTTCCAAACCATAGAATCTCGGTACCACCAACATTCCATTCGATGCCACCAAAAATCAGTGACCAACTTTCTGGTTAGTCATTTTCAAGAATCAGAAATTCTGAGTCTTGGAATCGGTCTCACCGAGATTTGGAAACTACCCTAGGTCAATATATTTGCACCACCGAGATTCCTATATTGTCCTCATCGAGAATTGAAAACTTGCCACATTTTGTGCAAATCGGTGCCATCGATATTCACTCTAGTTTCACAAAGTTCGGAAATAATGTTGTAACGGTTGGACTTTGGGAGATGCCTATATATACCCATCCACCACCTCTCATCCACACAAGAAGCAATGAGAACACACATAGACTTGCCATATTCATTTTTGGGAGAGAGAGCCACCTACTCAAGTGTTGAGATCAAGATATTCCATTCCATCCATTTGAAACTTGATCTGTAGCCTCCCCAAGTTGCTTTCCACCTAATCAATCTGTTCTACCCATGCCAAATTTATTAGAGAGTGACCGAATGTTGATGAGACCATCTTTTGAAGCACAAGAGCAAGGAGTTCATCGTTCTACCGCATCTATTACGTTTTGGAGGGTGGTGCCTCCTAGATTGGTTAGGTGTCACTTGGGATCCTCCTACTTCATATTGTGGAGTTGAACCGAGATGTTTGTAAGGTCAAGGAGATCGCCTACTTTGTGAAGATCTACCTCGAGTGAGGCTAGGCCTGTTGTCGGGCCTCTATGACTGGGGGTACTCAGGCAGTCGGCCCGCGGCCCTAGGCGTGGCCCGGCTGGGCAAGCCTGGTTAGGCCCGTTAGCAAGCCCGGCAAATAAGACCCTCATGAGGGCCCTCGCCTTGTGAGGTAGGGACCTGGGGATCATCGCCAAGGGTCATGAGGGCTTTCTCTTTACAAGGAGGTATCCCAAGACCACCCGTGAGGCTCTCGTGACCCGTCGAGGGAAACCTTGCAGGGTCCTGTGACCCTGCGCTTCCACATGGGAGATGTAGGTTGCACATATGGTGTAGGAGCGGTGCCACCACACACAAACAGGGAGGATTTCCACTTCCCTGCTAAGGAAGCGGGGTCAGCTAGCGTGCTCCGAAAGGTTTCCCGATTGATTTAAGAATACCAAGGCTGGGTGCTCGGCAGGACGGAGGTCACCCCTGAGCCCACTAGTGTGTCACGAAGAAAGGCTTTTGCAGGTGAACACCACCTTTATTAGGGCAGACTGCAGTCTTGTCCCCTTTCAAAATGGTTGTTGTGGCCACCCTTCCCGTCGTGTGAGTTTTCGAGGGAAGAGGACCAGGGCCAATATAAAAGGGAGACCCGACTTCCATAGTAGGAGAGATATGTGTGCCCATTATCTCGACTATGGCAAGAACCCGCATTTGTACTCATCTTCCACCTCAAGCAATCTAGACAAGCAGTAGTATGGTCTTACACCGCGAGGTGGCCCAAACCTGGGTAAACTGCTCGCCCGTTCTAGTTTGCTTCCCTTAGCTCGAGCCACCCGAGAGCCGCCGTGAAGTCGAGAGGAAGAATAGGGTAGGAGGGCATGTGCACCACAGAGTTTGTACCTTTTAGGATGCACGGAGCCCCGATTACGACACCTGTGTGGACGTAAGCCATGGTGGAATAGACAAGGCCGCTTCTTCGTAGACCCCTTGTGGGCGTAGCCGTCCAAGGACTCTTGTAGCCGTTACCCTCCGTGGGTTGAAGCATTGATACGTCTCCAATGTATCTATAATTTCTGATTGTTCTATGTTGTTATATTATCATGCTTGGATGTTTTACAATCATTTTATAGCAACTTTATATCATTTTTTGGGACTAACCTATTGGCATAGTGCCTAGTGCGAGTTGCTGTTTTTTGCTTGTTTTTTCCTTCATAGAAAATCAATATCAAATGAAGTCAAAATGCCACGAAACTTTTTGGAGATTTTTTTGGACCAGAAGGAAACTTGAGGACCAAGGAAGCGAACCAGGGGATGCCCAGGCAGTCCACTAGGTACCAGGGCGTGCCCTAGGCCCCTGGCACGCCCTCATGGGTAGTAGGGGCCTCGGGCACCTCCTCTGCCTCCTTTGAGCTCTACAAATACCCAAATATTCCAGAAACCCAAGAGGAGTCGACAAAAATCGTTTTAGCCACCGCAAGTTCCCGAAACCACGAGGTCCAATCTAGAGCCCGTTCCGGCACCTTACCGGAGATGAACACGGTTACAAAGGGGTTCATCATCCTCATTGGTTCTCCTTCAATGATGCATGAGTAGTTCATATCACACCTACGGGTCCGTAGGCAGTAGCTAGATGGCTTTCTCTCTCGTTTTGCTTCTCAATACAAGGGTCTCTTGGAGATGTATTTGATGTAACTCTTTGTTTTGTGGTGTGTTTGTTGGGATCCGATGAACTATGAGTTTATCATCATATCTATGAAATTATATACATCCTTGATTATTATAACTTCGTATTTCTTCTCCGATATTTGTGTTTTGTTTGGCCAACTTGATCTTTTTATCTTGCAATGGGAAGATCTACTTTGTTATGGGTTCGATCTTGCGGTGCTCAATTTCAGTGATAGAAACAAACATGACACACGTGTATTGTTGCTATTAAGGATAAAACGATGGTGTCTATTCCTACACGAATAGATCTTTTCTACATCATGTCTTCATTCTTAAAGCATTACTCCATTTCTCCATGAACTTAATACACTAAATGCATGCTGGATAGGGATCGATGTGTGGAGTAATAGGAGTTGATGTAGGCAGGAGTCGGTCTACTTGTCTTGGACGTGATGCCTATATACATGATCATTGCCTTCGATATCATCATAATTATTCACTCTTCTATTAGTTGCCCAATAGAAATTTGTCAACCCACCGTTTGCTATTTTCTCGAGAGAAGCCGCTAGTGAAACCTATGCCCCCGGGCCTATTTTACATTATCTATTTGCAAGATCTATTTTGCTATTCGCGTTTCCCATTTATTTTCTCTTTTATTTTCAGACCCATATTATCAAAAACCCAAAACTACCTTGCTTCGTTTTATATACCATTACATTATTTCCATCTATCAATCTATCTTTTTACTGTCTTATTTTACCCACGAGGGATTGACAACCCCTACACTCGTTGGGTTGTGAGGATTTGTTGTTTGTGTGAAGGTACTGCTTAGATAGTCTTGTGGATCTTCCTACTAGATTGATACATTGGTTCCATAACTGAGGGAAATATTTGCCATCGCTGTGCTGCTACATTACCCTTTAAGCTTGGAAGGAAACCAACACAATTAGCGGGGAGTCAAGTCTCCACTAACATGGACGTACGATAGCACGACCTATCGAAACCATGCCAAAAGTCGCCGTGTCAACCTTTGCGTTTGATCTTCCTATCCCTACCATGCACTTACGTCTGCATGTCATTACTTTCCACTTCAATACTCTTACACTTGCATGTGTAGGGTGTGCTTGACTGGTCACAAATGCTAAAACTAGCCCACAACTAAAATTAGGAAAAGACTAAGTTTTTATTTGGTCAACTAGTCTAATCACCTTCCCCCCGCTCTAGACATACTTTGGATCCTACAAGTCGTATCAGAGACTTGGTCTCCATTGCTTTGGTTTCACAACCTATGAGAGTATGGCGTCTAGTGAGGGAAATTATCATCGTAGAGGTCCATATTTTGATGGTACAAACTGTGCTAGTTGGAAGCATAAGGTGAAAATTGATATTCTTGGACATAACCCCGCCGTTTGGGTTGTTCTTCATGTTGGTTTGAAAGGTCAATTCTTTGGTGATGGAAAGGAGTCGGGTCGTGAAGCGACTGCGGAAGAACTGAAGATGTTGCAATACAACACTCAAGCATGCGACATTGTGTTCAATTGTGTATGCCCCAAAGAGTTCAACAAGATCAACCGTCTTGAGAATGCCAATGAAATTCGGAACACTTTGATTGGTATGCACGAATGTACCAAATCTTTCAGGGAATCTAAGTCGGATGTGCTACAAAGTCAGCTTGACAAGTTCAAGATGAAGTATGGTGAAGGAGTCGCTGAGATGTACTCTAGGTTTGCTGTCATCACGAATGAGACTACTAGCTTAGGAAGCGAAGAGATGACGAACAGATTCATTATCAAGAAGATACTTAGAGCCGTCAATGGAAAGTACGACACGTGTGCACATTGATCCAAATGATGCCAAACTACAAAGATCTCCACCCAACGGAAGTCATTGGAAGGATTGTCACTCATGAAATGTCAGTCAAGGACAAAGAAGAGCTGCACAACAAGTCAAGCAGTGCTTACAATGCTTGAAGTGATAATCCAAATACTTCGAATGATAACCTTGTCACCAATGAAGAGATAATCCTGATGGTCAAGAAATTCAGCATGTTCTACAAGAGTAGAGGCAAAGAGAGAAGCTCTAGTTCAAGATATGAATAGAAGCGTTCATCTATTTGTGAACGAAACTGCCACAATTGTGGAAGGCCCGGACACTACACCAATGAGTGTTCTCCTCACCCCCCATAAAAGAATAGAAGAGTCACCTAGAAGACGAATCTCAAGATAAGGGTCACCTCGAAATTGAGAAGGAGTAGAGAAGAGCGTTATGAATAAAGATCCTCTCCAGAAGCAAGGAATCAGAGAAGAAGGACAAGTACACCGAGAGCCACTCAAGAAGACGACATCAATATCATGTTTGTGTATGGGTATGCGGCTCCGAGTCCCACAACCAATCCGAGAGAAGCTACTACTCCAACTCTGACTATAGTCAAGATGAATGTGTTGTCGGTCTTGCACTCGTATCCTCCACCTCCCATGACATATTTGATTCACCAAATGAATGGATTGGAAATTGATTCATGGATAAATGCTCCAAGGTATCACACCCCAAGTACTTTGAATTTAATAGTGATGAGGATGACATGCTAGGAGAAGATGATTTGCTGTGTGATGCAACTATTGATAATAATGAAAATGAACTTGATGATAATCATGCTAGTCAAGATAAGAACGAGATTAAGGGTCCAACTAAAGAATTAAACACTCTTATGTTAGCTCATGAATCTAATCTATAAGATCATAGAGAGCTTGCAAGAACTCATGAGAAGCTACGCTTCGAGAAGCTAATTTTAGAGAAAGAGCATGACTTTCTAAAAGCAATCAATGATGATCTTCAAAATAAGAGTTCTTCTAATCTAGACAAATGATTACTCTTGTCTACTTTTGTTCCATAAGCTAAATCTAAGCAAACTAGTAACAAAAGCAAGAAAGTTTCTTCATATAGTAACAATAACACTAATGCTAAATCAAATGATGTTGTTGCTAGTAGCTCTCTTGATTCCACTAATGATTGTCTTAGGCAAGTTACACTTGAGAAAGAAAACAATTTATTGAAAGGAATTATAAAGAGAGGTGTCTTCAAGAGTCTTGCTGGAAGGTAGCAAGGAGGACAACGGAAGAAGCAAGGTGTTGGCTAGTTCAATGCAAATGGATTTGAATGGGAAGAACGTCAATATCCCATCCCGAAGTTTGTTACCCAAAATGAGAAGTATGATCCTATGATCTCCCCAAAGTAACATGATCTCAATATGACCTTCCACCACAAAACAACAAGCGCAAGGACAAACTTAAAGAGGAAATTGAGTCATTTTAGGAAGAACCCCAAGCCATGGTCATGTGCATTCCCAAGGCCACTACTAGCTCTACTTCATCAAGTCTTACAACAACTCCAAGGATCCCCATAAAGTTGATGTCGGTCCCCAAGAAGAAGAACTAAAGAAGTTCTTGAGGGTGACTCTTCCAATGAAATTCACTCTTATTCATTTTGTCAAGAACTAAATGCAATCAACTCGAACTTTATGCATTAGTTCAAGGAGTCACACATTGCCTCCAAGGTAAGCAAGGGACAAGGTAATTAATGTATCAATGGACATCACCTCATATGTACTTCATTCCATGTCCATAGATATCCTTATATTTGTTCCTTGTGTTTCGTACTAACCCATGTAGTTGGGAAGAGTAAGAAAGAACAAGGATTGCTCCCAACTCAATATGATCTTCATCAACAATAAGCATCCATCACTACTACACCTACATGAAGTCTTCTATGACAAAACACAAGGTTAGTCTATCCCTCTTAGGGGGATGTCACATCAAGGAGGAGCTTTACTCTAAGACTTGTGTTAAAGCATCTCTTAAGGTGTGAACACATTGGGAGCTTTATGTAAAAGTGGCAACCCCACTTGTGCTTAAACGATGAATATGACCCACGATCAAGTATTCTTGCTTGGATCCTAAGTTAATTTACTCATATATAGATGGTTTTGTCATCTCCAAAGTGCTTGGTAGATACTAGAGTGGTTGTGCAAGTTTGCCATGTTATATTTCATATCTTATTGTGTGAGCATGTTAGTATGCATATCTTTTCTCTTTCGAGGATATCTAGTTTTAGTTATTTGTATTTCCATTTTATTTGGCCTATTGGATATACAAGAATGCATAACTACCCCTCTCTAGCTATCTATGCTTTCTTGTCTCAAATTCTATTCATGTTACATCCCAAATTTTGAGCAAGCACTTTAGGGACACTATGTGAGGGCACTCAGAAATCTGTCTCGATAAGAGATGATATCCAAAACCTCCCATGTGCCACTAAGTGTGACCAACCCCAAAATCTCGGTCCCATCGAAGCACTAGGGTTGATCTGGTTTTATGATCTTGGTACCATTGGTTTGAAAATGTCGGCCTGACTAAGTTTCACTGTCACCTCACACTTATGGCACTCGGTGGTACTAACATTTCCAACTCGGTGTCACCGACAGCTAGAGGCTATATATCAGCCAACCCGACTTTTGAAATTCACGTTCAAATGTCATCTACCGCAAGCCCTATTACTGTTCTCTCATCTCCATGACATTTCCCTTCGTCTCTCGTGCGCCCTCGCCGCAGGATTTCTTGCCACCGACGGAAATCTCTCCTCCCGTCGCCACCGTAGGAGATCTTCACCAAGAGTAGGGTAAAGATCTCGCACCTTTGCGCTCCCTATATGATTCATGCCCATTAGGCTCAGTTCCAATCTTGCCACAATATGAGATTGATCCATCCACAAAACGAATCCATTAATTTAAATGTACGAGAAAGTTTTCGCGTTAGGTATCCACTCTGTGTGTCTCGGAGTCACCGAGTTGGCAGAATCGGTATCACCAATTTCTGTGTTAGGGCTTCTGAGAACTGTCTTGGTGAGACCGAGTCTCTCTTTTCGTTGTCACCGAAAATAGTGTCCATTTCTCTGTCTACAAGATAGTTAGTCTCGGAGGCTGTAACTTTTTCAACTTGGTAGAACTGAAACACATCTAGCTGAAACTTAAAACTAAGATTTTGAGTTCAAATTTTGCAAAAGTCTGTGTTTTGTGATGCTCAACTTTTCCTTCTCTTGGACAACTATTCGTAGGGTTAGCTTGTTTTCTTATCAACTTATCAACATTTGAAGTTCTGATGACAACCAGAATGTTTCCAGAGAGCCAAGTGTGGAAATGGACTCAGGTACTAGTCCTGAGAATACTGCTTCTCATCGAGGTACTCCACGTTCACATGATATGCCAAAGGCAACAAGCAAGTCCAGAAAGAAGCTAAATTCTGATGAGAAGGATGGAGACTAGAAAGCATCCCTCACAAGAAAAAAGGAGAGAGTAAAAGTCACAAATATCCAGGAGTGTGTTCTGGACAAGAGAGGGTTGTCTCAATTCTCTGAGTAACCAAGGGGGTCTAGAAGGACAAAGACTCTAGCCAAGAAACTAGGGAAGAAGAGAGCCAGGAAGAGAGGTGTGCATGTTGTTGGAAGACCAACGTATATGTATGAAGATCTAGCACAAACTGCTGAGGAGGAAGAGGAAGAGGAACCTACTAATCCACCTCTTGTAAGAAGAAGAAGCTCATGGCTGATGCTATGCCCAAAAAGTTTGCTGAAAAGACAAAGTCTTCTGCTCCCAAGCCTAAGAAGCATGTAGCTCCTAAGCCCAGAAAGACTACTAGAGATATTCCTACAACACGGATGAACAAAGGCTTTACATCCACAAATGTTGCCGCAAAAGAAGAAGAGGAACATGAAGTGATGAGGAAGCTGAGAGCTCACCTGCAATTGCATAATGATGCTCATCCTATAGCAGAGGACCTGAAAAAGAGAAGAGATCAGGGTCTGAGATTGTGGAGAGCTACAGATCCCTATGCTATTAGTCGAAGAACTGTTGTTGATGCTCGCTTTGATACCAAGGAGAAACAAGATTTCTATGAGACAATGCTTCTAGACGAGTGTCCTGTATTGAGTGATATGAGATAAAGTTTAGGACTACATTAAGAAACATGAGGAGTTCTTTCCTCATGTGAGAGAAAACATTGGGGCTATTTTTATTGAAGATTTTGTTGGCAGAGAGATGATTGCCTAGAATGATGAGATGATCATGCAATTCTACTTCACTTCAAATTTTTATCGAGATGGTAGAATCGTGTGGATGACTAAAGGTCAGAGATATGAGTCAACTGTTAAGGAGTGGGAAACCACCATAGGTGCTCCAAAGCTCAAAGAGGGTGACCTGGATGTGTACTCTGATCCAAAAATGAATCACAACTCCATGGATAATATGTACAATCCCGTGCCCCACAAGTATGTGAAGACACAAATGATTGCCTCTGTCTATTTCCCGCAAGCAGGAATACCCACAACCAACACTATTATGAGGTATACCCTAATGCCTAAATCAGGAGATGATAACATGATCAGAGGGTATTCCATAAACATGATGCACCACGTTGCCATTCATACCAGGATTAGAGTGGTGTATATGATAGTTGATACATTCAAGAGGACTGTTGCTGATCAGAAGAGATCATGTGGATATGCTATGTACATCGATATGTTGATCAACTCCAAGATGGAGAAGAATGAATATTGGGTTGCCTCCAAACTAGCGCTATTGTTTCACGCCCCTAGCTAGGAATAATGCATATGATTCAAGTGTTGTCATCTTTGAAACTCCACCCATAAGTAGCCCTCATGATAGATTCATAAGGGTTTTTATTATCCTTCTATGGTAGTATTCCATGCCTTTCTTCAATGGGAATAGGAATCGTACGTTTTCCTCTTTCATATCAACTAATGTACCTATAGTTCGTAGAAAAGGTCTCCCAAGTATTATTGGACAAGATGGATTGCATTCAATATCAAGAACTATAAAATCTACAGTGTCAGGACCAGTTTGCAAATAATATAATTATTGGAAATCAACCATGTATGTCATCCCGGCGTAGAAAATAATTCACACTAGTAGACCAAACTTTATATAGAAAACCTAGAAGTACATAATATTATACAGGGTAGAGTGGAAGTCGCGCAATAGTTTATCACGAACATGCCCATAGTTAGCATAAAGGCGGATATATCACAGTGGTCATGGGGTAGCACTACTACTCGCATAAATAGGTAGTCGTTTCACATCAGAGTGAAGTGACACCACTTAAATACTACTTCATGCCAAGCGTCAGAGTGAGGCTTGACAATTTATTCATGGTGGCGGAAGTGGTGGAATAATACAACGATGGACTTCAAGATCGCAAGATTGAATGGGACACCTCCAGGCATCGAACTCGCTATTGTACTATTCATCCATGAGATATCCTTCATCAATATCTAGCCAAATCAACACGCGAGTGAGTACTTTGAAAGTACTCGCAAGACAGCTCGGACATAAGATAAGATTAATGCAAACAAGATGCATATGCATAGGTTAATTTAATTGTACCGATCGGCCAGGTTAATAATTTAGCGATAAGTCAAAGTAAAGTAAAGGTAGATAAGTCGGGCGACAGTCCTCTCGAAATATCCCAGAATGTAAAATGCATTGATCGGGTGTGGGAAGCGACGCCTCGAAGGGTTAATAGCAAAAATAAACTACCACAGTCGGGCGTCTAGGAGAAACCGCATACAGGGCTTATATAATAAAGCAAACCATAGTCGGGCGTCTGTGTGACACCATGGAAAAGGCATAATAAAATACTTAGCTAGGCATAGTCGGGCGTCTCAGTGAAACCATGGAAAACTCATAACAAAATAAATAGCTGGCCAAAGTCAGGTATCTCAGCGACATCAAGGAAAGGGCATAATAAAATAAATAACTAGCCGCAGTCGGGCGTCTATGCGACACCATGAAAAGGGCATAATGATAATAAATAATAGTAAGTGAAAACTCGAGTGGTACAACCAAACTTCAGGGTACTCAACATAACCAAGGTTCCACCAGGTTAGTTTCAAACGTGACAGTCATATAATCAAAATTAAGAGTGTCATAAGTAATATCTTGTTCTCGAGAGACCTACACAAAAACCGACACTTGGCGTGCCAACCGGTCATCCTTGACCATGGACGCGGGTACTCGAATAGTTTTAACTCTTTAGAGGGTGTATTCTTTACCCACAACCAACGAGTTTCGATATCCACAATGACCAGTCCCATGTACAGTATTTTAGAAGTAAACACACAAAACCAGCACACATTGATTTTGGCCTAGCGAGGTCCGAATCACCCGGACTATGCTTTCAGGGAAAAACTCTAAGACAGGGAGGCCATCATCCTCGAATAGCATGGGATCAAATTTATACCGCGCGCTACAAGGGGTGCCCCCTCTCGGCTCCAGGATGGAAACATACATGCCCCCTGAGTGGATGACTGGCATTATTCCAGGGCCATGGAACCTTCATTCGGGCCCTCTACTTGGTGTGTACATGGAATGAGGATTACGACCTACTCAATTGTATTCCTTTTCGAGAAGACTCATGGGAGCACAAAAAGTAGGTGACACAGTGACAAGACTCGATCTATGCCGATATTGGAGGTGTTAATTTTATCCACATACGGGCATTCATCCCGCATGATCATGTCACAACCTATCACGTCCCACGTGACTAGCGTGTCCACGGGCCTCTCACAAATTCACAAGTTATTAATGTGACCATGCATGAAATCATACCACATGACATGTTGTTAATTCTTATGCAAAAAAAATTTCAAGCAACCATGTCAGCAAACATCACATCAGATATTCCAACATGCTTGCCTGGGTCTACGAAGTCGGAGTCTAACTTGGCGAAGTTGATGGAAGTGTCTCCTCCTTCGGTATCTACGTCACATAACATCAAATTCTAACGTAAATACTGAGTGTGTATAAAAGTTGTCTTAAAATATTTTCAAAGAAATATCATAAAAACTAGACAGCAGAATAAAGTTTTCAGAAAAAGAATCACCTGAAAAACCTTTTTAGTTTTAAAGTTATGAGGAAAACAAAATTAGGGACTAATTTGTGATAACCAGAAAGTTACCCAGGGGCAGACTGGAAAAGAAGAAAACGCTTTGAAGAAAATACGCAAGCCAAAAGGGAAAGCGCATTCTGGTAAAAGGCGTGTGTGGAAAACAATTCGAAAATGACAGGATCCTCATAGTGGGCCACTAGTGTCAGGTCCGCATGCCACGCCGGCGGTAGAGAGCTCGCGACGTCATTGGAGACGGACTTCTGCAAATCAGAGAGAGAGGAGGGAACAAGGGTACTCACATGGGCTATCCATGTTGGTGGGTGGTGGAATGGTTGGGCAGCGAGGACCGCATCGACGTCGACTCTCACTCCGATGGACGACGGCTTCGGGTGCAGGTCGATATCGTCAGAGAGGCCCACAGTCGTTGAATTGGGGCAGGGGTTAGGGGTGCGGGTGCTCAAGGAGTATACTCGCCACAATAGGGCTTCGAGGTTATGCTAACTTGAGAAAATTTTGCGGGAAATTGAAGCTGATCGAGGCGGCGGGACGCGTGGAAGAAGATGCTCCCGAGGTCCTCCGAGGGGCTGAGCGTGGCTTTGCTGACGTGAGGAGTGGTGCTAGACTATAGGAGGGGCTCAAGGTCCTCTATTTATAGGTAGGTGACGGGGTTGTACATTAGGTGTAGTCCTACGAACATGCATAGATGAGGTCACTCGGACTGCCCAAGACCCTACATGGACATCAGTGTCCCTAAAGCCACCTATGCAGTCATGACTTCACTCGGACAAGTGTACCTTCACTCGGCCCGGATGAGGTCACTCGGACCATCTCGTATCAGTCGGATGTACCTCTACCCTCGGACTACAGCAAGGTCTGGGCAACAAGAGACTGGAATGGCTAGAGACTTAAACTATCACATGAAATGTAGTGAAAACATGCGTTACGAGTAACGCCGAAGTTAGGGATGTCGTTGCTAGTAACTCCCGTAGTTATTATCATTTACTCACCCTTGTAATGAGATCCTACTGGTCGTGGCGCACTCTATATAAGCCCCCCGGGCTCCTGACCAAGGGTTGAACATTCTGTACTACCACATATTCTATAAGCAAACACCAGCCTCCGAGGCTCGAGACATAGGGCCGTTACCACTCTCGAGTGGGGCCCAAACTCGTACATCTGAGTGTATCCACTACACCCTAGCTAGGCTCCGCCCCTCTTTCATACCCCTCGTATTATTGTCACGATCATTCCCACGACAGTTTGTGCCCACCGTGGGGCTGCACATTTAGCAAATCTAGCGCAGTAGGAGTTTTGTTGTCATCATGATGACACTCGGCAGAGAGATCCTCTCTCGCTCCCTCGGCTTTGTCATCGACTATTCAACGTGGCTGCAGGATGCGCCGCTAGACACCGACGCCCTCCCTGCTCGAGGTACATCGCATTTCAGCATAGTTGCACACGGGGTCCTTATCTGGCAACCATCGGTGTCGTACCACTCCGTACCTTCATGTGCCGTAGCAATTCGTCGCAAGCGCTCCGTGCGCTCGCTATTTCAGCGGTGGATCAAGCATGCGGTGGCCCGCCAGGCCACTTCGGGATAGGTGTCAATGCTCAATTCCGATGAGCCCACCTTCAACATCTTCCCGTCGTCAAGCGACGAGTCATTCGATTATTTTGACTGCGAAAGCAGTGGAGACGCCGCAAAGGTCTTGATGGCTGACACAACCAGGGAAGACAGCCCTGGATTCGTCATGGAGAATTCTCGTGGGCATGATGATGGAGAGCATTGCTAAGGCTACATACGTCATCATGTTCTGCAACCACTAATTAAGCAACAGCAGGAGGAACTTCGGTGGCGGAGCAAGCAAGCTCTTCGTACACTATCACCGAAAATGCATCGGAGGAGATAGCGTTGGAGAACGCACAAAAGGCCACTTTGTCCGAGCGCGAACTTCTCGAGCGGCTCCAGCAGTCACTCGATGCTCGGGCTGTGAGGGATCATCCCGACTCTAGTCGCAATCGTCATGAGCTGTTTTCGAACAACCGCCCACACCATATTGAGGTGATGCAACACCTCTGCTGAATTTGGCCGCCGCCACATGGATTGCTCATTCCATTCAGCCGAGCAAGTCTGCGCCCGGAGAAGGTATTCGACAGATCCAGGCTGTGATGAAGACCGCCTTGCAACAAAACTCTATATAGTGTCATAGTCCAGGTATCGTATCATAGCAGATCCGTCCAGGCGGACACAACGCAGTCGGCTCATAGCCCGCATGCACTCAGAAGACGTCAAAGGTTTCCTCCTCCTACGAGAGGCCCGCACGGAGATTGGTGACATTATGATCGGGTTTTTTGGAGAACACCTCCTCCGAGGAGTGGTTCACTCGAACATCAACCCCGTAACCATAGTGCAAGCCCCAATCAGCACACGGGTTATGGGGACGACGGCTATCGGACCCCTCAATTCAACATGAGTTCCATAATAACACAAAACATGGTCGACCGATCGTGCGGACGCCGAGGAGTATCTGACCTCGAGTGCTTCGCCCGGCACATCCGTGAAGCACATATCCCCTCCAATTGCGGATTGGCCATGGGGATTGGCAAGTTCAATGATGAGTCCAAGCCGGAGACCTAACTAGAGGGATCTCCGAGGGCATGGTTCAACAAGCTTCCCTCCAGTAGTACCCACGACTGGGAGATTTGGCCAGACTGTTTGTCAAAATGTTCGAGGACACTTAGAAGCGCCCAGGTGGCTTAACTTATCTGCAACATATTGTTTAGAAGAGCAATGAGACCCTCCGGGGGTACATCCAGTGGTGGACCACGTTGAACAACACGGTGGAAAACGTCAACGAGCATCAGGTGTGTGCGCTTTCAAAGCGAGCACTCGGTACCGGGAACTCATCCTCAAGTTTGGCCGATCATGGGATCTGTCCCTCAGTCGGGCAATGGAATTCGCCAATCGGTATGTGAATGGTGAAGAATAAGACCTCCTCCGCAGCGGCAATGGCCGAGCTATTGAAGCACCTCAGTTAGGCAATGCCAGGAAAAAACAGAAGTGAAAGGGCGATCCATCGGGCAAAGCCGAAGTAGCCGTTGTCCCCGGGGAGAGCCAAAGCAAGCCCATGAAGAAGAATAAAGATTGGGCAGGTAAGAAGAAGGCCATGTCCAAAACCTACCTTATGGACTAGCCGTGACCATTTCATGCTAGGAAGGACGAGGAGGGGAGATCATCCTCACCAAGCACACGGCACGAGACTATCGCCTGCTCCGACAGGAGATGGGCAGAGAACCCTCTGGGTTAAAAGAGATGATGATGATCAAGAGGCTACCCCCGGGTATCCGAACATAGAGAAAGTTTTCATGATCTTCGCCGATGTTGAGAGCAAGAGCTGATTGAAAGTCACGAATCAGGAGGTAAACATGGCGTCCCTGGCTACCACAAAGTACCTCGATTGGGCAAAGATACCCGTCTGTTCAATCAGTCGGACCACCCGACCAACATTGCCACCCTTGGGAGGCAGGTGTTGGTCGTTGATCCGGCTGTCAACGGAGTTCGAATGTGAAGGGTCCTTATGGACGGTGGTAGCGGCCTCAACAGCATCTACGTCATCACGCTCACAACGATGGACGTTCCATTGTCCCAGTTGAGCAAGAGTAACATG
This sequence comes from Hordeum vulgare subsp. vulgare, assembly GCF_904849725.1. Lineage (NCBI taxonomy): Eukaryota > Viridiplantae > Streptophyta > Magnoliopsida > Poales > Poaceae > Hordeum > Hordeum vulgare. The sequence continues at coordinate 278,951,274 of NC_058520.1, forward strand.
TAGTTCCATACGTTCATCCCCAAGAAGAAGGCCGAATCACTCGGTCAGATCACCCTGAATGCTCTATTCGGCGGTGAGAAGAATTATAGGAAGGAATGACTAAACTTTGTGGTAGTTGACTTCCGAAGCGCCTATTGCTCCATCCTGGGTAGGCCTACCTATGCACATTTCATGGCCCGACCATGTTACAAATATCTTAAACTTAAGATTCCAGGGATGAAAGGCATGAATACACTGACTGACAATCAGAAGATCGCCGAAGAATGCCTACAGCAAGATTCTCGGTTGGATAACGAGAAAGTCTTGGCGGCCGAGCTCGAAGGGTACAAGAAAACGGTGGACACTGCTGACTTGCTCAAGAAGGTTCACGTCCGCCCAACCGTCCCTAGTGCCGCCGGGACAAACATCTGCACTTCACTCACCGATAAATAGGTAGTCGAGCTCATCCATTTCCTCCATAAGAACTGGGACATCTTCGCATGGAAGCCTTCTGATATGTTGGGTGTTCCCAGGGAACTGGCTGAGCACCGCCTCCAAGTGGACTCCAAAGTCAAGCTCGTCAAGGATCACTTGCGCCACTCCTCCATGGAGAAGCGCAAGGCAATCAGCGAGGAGATTGCTCGACTCCTAGCCGCTGAGTTTATCCATCAGGTGTACCACTCTGAGTGGTTGGCGAACGTGGTCATGGTGCCCGAGAAGAACAATTCACTTTGAATGTGTATTGACTTCAATTACCTTAATCGGGCCTACCTGAAGGACTATTTTCCCTTCACCTTGAATAGATGAGATCGTAGATTCAACTGCTGGATGTGAACGCCTGTAGTTCCTGGATGCATACTCCGGGTACCACCAGATCCGAATGTATGGACGTGATGAAATAAAATCGGCCTTCATCACCCCATTCGGGTGTTTTTGCTTCATCACCATGCCATTCGGCCTCAAAAATTTTGGTACTACTTTTCAATGCATGATTGAGAAGTGTGTGCTGGAACAGATTAGTTGAAACGTCGAAGCATACATGCATCACATCATGTTCAAGTCCAGGAAAGGTTCCGACCTCCTAATCGACCTTCCTAAATGCTTTGCGAACCTCTATTGCTTCGGGATCAAGCTTAATCCGACCAAGTGCACTTTCGGAGTGCCGGTCGACAAGTTACTCGGTTTCCTCGTTTCCAAATGAGGTATTGACGCCAACCCTGATAAAATCGATGCCATAGTCCAAATGAGATGCCCAAAGTGCATCCATGATGTGCATAGGCTTACGGGTTGCCTTGCATCCCTGAGCCGCTTCATCTCAAGACTCAGCGAGAAGCACTGACTCTTTACCGATTGATGAAGAAATCTAACAGATTCGAGTGGACAAACGAAGCTCAAGTTGCTTTGACCAGCTCAAAGTTTTGCTATCCACCAAGTCGGTGTTTGATGCTCCAAGCATCTAGGAGCCATTACTCCTGTACATTGCCGCCACTAGCCAAGTGGTTAGCACCGTTCTCACTATGGAGTGTGAAGAACATGCAAGGCGTACAATGTACAAAGACTCATTTACTACATATTAGAGGTACTAACTCCCTCCAAGCAGAGATATCAGCATTACTAGAAGATGGTTTACGATATTTATCTGACTATGAAGAAGGTAGTCCATTACTTCCAAGATCATTCATTCACCATCATCAGTGACACTCCCTTGGTACAAATCCTGCACAATAGGGATGCTACTGGTCAAGTGAATAAATGAGCGATTAAACTCCTGTTGCTGGAGATCAAGTTCGAAGCCAAAAGGGCAATAAATTCCCAAGAGCAGCCAGCTCCTGGCGTCCCCGAACATCGGACCATGTTCTTCAACGGATACAAGATGCTTCATGGTTCAGGGGCTGGAGTGGTTCTCGTTTCCCCCACGGGAGACCGACTGAACTGTATTCTCCAAATCAACTTCGACTCATCTAACAATGAGGCTGAATACAAAGCCCTCGTGTATGGACTCCGCATGGCCATCTCACTCGCTGTGCGACGTTTGATGGTCTACAGCGATTCGGACCTCATTGTCAATCAGGTGATGAAGGAATGGGACATTTGAAGCCTAACCACGATAGTCTATTGCAATGCATTTAGAAAGCTGGAGAAGAACTTTGAAGGGTTGGAATTGCACCACGTGCCCCGAGCCAAGAATCAAGCGGCTCATGACTTGGCAAAAATCTGGTCCACTCGGAAAGTCATCGCGAAAGGCGTGTTCCTCGAACACCTGTGTGCCCCCTAAGTCAAAGAAGACCCTTTTACGGAAGAGCCTTCACAAATAATCGATCCATCAAATCTAACTGAAATATTTGTCCCGGCCATGGTCGACTTCATCCACGACATGCTTGTCATCACGCGCAAATGGACTCAGCCTTATCTGGCTTACTTGCTCTGACAAGAACTACTTGAATACGAAGATGAAGGCCGCCAAATTGTTCGGCGGTCTAAAGCTTTCAATGTCCTTGGAGACAAACTATAAAAGAAAAGTGTTAGAGGAGTCGGTCAAAAGTGCATTTCCCGAGAGGAAGGACTTCATATTTTGCATGATATTCACTCGGGAACCTGTGGACATCACGTGTCCACTCGGACACTAGTGGCCAAGGCCTTCCGATCATGTTTTTATTGTCCAAGAGCAAATGAGGCAGCTAGAGACCTGGTCGAACTATGCATTGGATACTAGTTCTATAAAAATCAGTCGCATAAGCTTGCATCCGCCCTGAAAACAATTCTGCTCACCTGGCCATTCGTTGTATGGGGTCTCAACATGGTTGGCCCTGTGTGACCGGGAGGAGTGGCTTCACCCACTTGCAAGTTGTGGTGTATAAGTTCACCATGTGAGTCAAAGTGAAGCCCGTCAAAAGCCTGGATTCACCGACTGTCATCTGCTTCATTCGGCAGATCATCTTCAGATTCGGAGTTCCTCACGACATCATCACCAACAATGGAACTAACTTCGACTCAGACGAGATATGTGAGTTTTGTCACTCCTAGGGCACTCGGGTAAATTACGCATCCGTGGCTCACCCGCAGTCGAATGGGCAAGCAGAACCGGCGAATGACATGATACTACAAGGATGGAAGCCTCGACGAATCAGAGATCTCAAGTTTGCTGCGGGCTCCTGGGTAGAAGAGTTACCATCGGTCTTGTGGGGTATGAGATCGACTCTAAATCATTCAACCAAGCATACTCATTTCGTCATGGTGTATGGGTCTGAAGCTATTCTGCCAAGTGACTTACGTCAGAACTCCACCGAGTGGAGTAGTACAACAAAGCTAAAGCCGGAGCAGCACGACAAGACAGTTTGGATCGCTTGGAAGAAGAGAGAGAACTAGCCCTCATTCGGTCCACATTGTAGCATCAAGACCTAAGACACTACCATGACAAGCAAGTCAGGGGCCGAGTGTTTCAAGAAGGGGATTTGGTCTTCCGATTGGACCAACAAAACCCACATAAGATGGCACCTCCGTGGAAAGGGCCATACGCCATCTCCAAAGTCCTGAACAATGGAGCTTATCGATTATACAACCTCGAGAATGGAGTGGAAGATCCCAAAACCTAGAATGCGGACCTTCTGCACAAGTTCTATACTTAGAATGTGTCATTTCATTCATGTAATGAATTCAAATGGCTACAAGAAAAAACATTTTCTTTCTTCAACTATGGTCAAACCTCTCACTCTAGAGAAACACACCCCGGGTGGGTGAAAATCATTTCTTGGTAGAGAATCTGTTTTCGCCTAAGGAACAAAAACCGGTCACTAGTGAGTACAACCTCCACGTTGGGGACTTAGCCGTGAGCCAGGTTTTGCTGAAGTTAATCTGGTTTCGAAAGGAAGAAAGTTCTTCATTCATTCGCCAAGATGAATAAAAAATCATTTCTTGGTAGCGAACCTGTTTTCTCCTAAGGAACAAAAACCGGCCCCGAGTGAGGACAACCTCCACGCTCGAGGACTTAGTTGCGAGCCAGCTTTCGCCTAAGTTAAAACGGTTTTGAATGGAAGCAAGTTCTTCTTCCGTCGCCAAGATGAACGAAACAATCATTTCTTGGTAGCGAACCTGTTTTCGCCTAAGGAACAAAAACCAGCCCCAAGTGAGGACAACCTACACGCTCGGGCACTTAGCCGTGAGCCACCTTTCATGTAAGTTAAAATGGTTCCGAATGGAAGCAAGTTCTTCATTCAGTCGTCAAGATGAACAGAACAATCATTTCTTGGTAGCGAACCTATTTTCGCCTAAGCAACAAAAACGGCCCCGAGTGAGGACAACCTCCACACTTGGGGACTTAGCCGCGAGCCAGCTTTCGCCTAAGTTAAAACGGTTTTGAATGTAAGCAAGTTCTACATTCGATCAGTAAGATGAACAAAACAATCCTTAGTGAAAACAACCTCCAGACTCGGGGGCTTAGCTGCGAACTAACTTTCTCTTAAGTTAAAAACAATCCCGAGTGAGGACAACGTCGAGACTCGAGGGCTTAGCCGAGAACCAGTTTTCACCAAAGTTAAAAAACAATCCCGAGTGAGGACAACCTCCACACTCGGGGGCTTAGCCGCGAACCAGCTTTTGGCTAAGTTAAAAACAATCCCGAGTGAGGACAACCTCCACACACGGGGGCTTAGCCGCAAACCAGGTTTTGCCTAAGTTAAAAATAATCCCGAGTGAGGATAACCTCCACACACGGGGGCTTAGCCGCGAACCAGCTTTCGCCAAAGTTAAAAAGAATCCCAAGTGATGACAACCTCCACACACGGGGACTCGGATGTGAACCTGCTTTTGCCCGAGTAAAAGTGACCCCGAATAAGGATAACCAAGCAAATAAGATCCAAATTCAAATGAAGATGAACAAAACGAAGTTCCAGTAAAAGGTGCGCATAAGAGGGACCTCAAGGCTCGCTCAGCGTTTCGGGTGACATAAAACACTCGGCATCCCAATGTAAATTGAAACTTAATGTTTGTCCTTCGAGCATCACTCAAAAGCTTAAGACTCCACGGCTTCCATGAAGGTGTCGAGGTCGATCCCATCTGCAATCCGGGTGGCAGCCACCATGAACATCTCCATGAAGTCCTCGAACTTGGCGCTTTTCCTATTGACGACCCAAAGATTCTTCAGTTTCTATTCATCGACTCCTTTACAATGGATGTAGACGAGTGAGAGGGTAATGTTGGATGCCGCCCTCGCCGCTGACTTCTTCCAAGATTGGAGTTCTCTGGGGATGGCCTTCACTCGGTTCACGATTGTCTAAGCATCCTTCGGAATTCCATCGTCAGGTGTGGTCTCTTGATCTATCTCCCAATGCCCGATTGAAGCCACTTGAAGCAAACCAACACATAGTCAACGCGAGCTTCCAGCCTGAGAATAGCTAAGGCGGCATTGTCCTTCAGGAGCCCTACCTTAGGGTCTAGTTCTTTCTCTATTCGCGTTGTCTCTTCCTCAACACCAATGGTTAAGGATGGATTCAGCCGACAAAAAAGGTTTGAGAAATATCACTAGGAAATTCCCAGACGACAACAAGAGACCATGCAAATTCATAACATACCTTTAAGTTTCTTGCTGTGTTCCTTGCTGAAGTCTTCAATGAACTGCTCCATTTCAGCTTTCTTGGCGACGACCTCCCCGAATTTGGTCTCCCACTCGATGTAGTGCTTTTTCAGCTCAGCGAGCTTTGTAGTAGATATCTACGTGCCATCCTTCAGAAGATAGTTCTCTTGTTCAAGCGAGCCGACCATCTTGAGCTTGGTTTCAGCCACGTGGAATTTATGTTGCAGCGCTCTCCAGGCCGATGCAAGATCGGCATCCCTCTTCTCGAGGGCCTCCTTCATGTTAATGAAAGAAATGGAATCCTTCAACCTCTCAAAACGGTGATCTACAAGATAGCCATAGTCGGATGGGAGGGATAATCGAATCAAGAGCTAGACGGACAACAAAGGTTTACCTTCGACTACGCATTTCTCATGTTCCAGATGTTTACTTTTGACCTTTTCAGCATCAAGGCTCTGTCGAAGGGCTTGCAACTCCTTCTGCCCAGCACCATCACGGCACCCGGGCCTGTAGGCAGTCTGTCATCAACAAACACAAGTCAAGCAGAATACAAATATAATAACTCTAAGACTACCTCCGACTGATCCAGCCAATGGTAGACTCGAGGACTACACCCTGTGGGTGTGCTCAATGCGCCCCACTAGAAAGATAAGAGGAGGAAAAAGGGCCCCATACCCTTTGTACCTTTCTCGAATCAAAACAGGAACTAAGACTACTGCCAGCTCCTTCACTCAATGATAGCCTCGGGGACTACACCAAGTGGGTGCGCTCAGCGCGCCCCCACTGAAAAATGGCACCCAGTGGGTGTGCCTCACAAGAAACCCACTTGGGATTGAATTCAAAAACAAAACATGTGTGCACGAAAAGGACTCACCCGAATGTTCTTCGCCACGGCTTCACTAGCATCATACGCTTCTTTCAGTCGCACACCCATCACTTCCAATTGAGCCAGGGCTCATTGCGTGCCCCTCTAGATCCCCCGAGATATGGTATAGCTCGAAGAGGTTCGATCCATAGCAGGTAGCGACAATGTGACAGACGGACCAGGTCCGAATGAGACTCCAGCCAAAGGAGCCTAAAGAACCTGAACCTGGGCAGCCAAGGACTCAATCACTCGGTTGGGGCTCACACCTTGCTAGGATGCTTCGCTAACAAACACTCAAAACATCATTTCAGGGTTGGGTCCCAAGTCCTGGATGGCACATAAAGAAGCCAAAGGGCTACCTTTCGAAGAGGCAACATTGGTACCCGCCTGCCTTTTGTCAGAGGTCTTCGGCTCTAGAGAAGCGGTTGACGTATCAGGTGCAACAAAGACAACAAGAAAAACAGCCATCACTCGGAATACCTTTACAAACAGAGGAAGAATCACTCGGCAAAATTACTTATGCTAAGCCACTCGCACGTCGACATTGATGCTCAGAAAAATGGCCTTCTGAGGTTTCGAGGGCATGGTCTAGGGATATTTGGCAGTTTCTCCGGTGATACCCCTAGCTCACTCTGACCTCGTTTGGAATTGTGGGTCCGCATACACGACACAGTCGGCTTAAGCACCTTCAGAGTCCTGGCGCCCCCCATACGGACCCCAAGGTCATGGCGCGCTTTCAAGTGAGTCTCGGGAGGGACTTCATCTGACGGAGAAGACTCCACCTCATCCCCGTGTTCGTCGCCACTCTCCTCCGTCTCCTTGTTGTCATCTTAATCCTCTTCACCTTCCGAGTCCTCATGGTGCTCGATGTCACTCACCACGTCGATGGGTGCACGATCAACCGCTGGCATGGAACTGACCAGCCCTGTAAAAGACTGCCAAGTGGTGGCGTCAGAATTACAAACAAAAACCACAAGCAATAAAGAAGTTCACTCTGTTCAAGCACATGAAGATTTACCTCATTCGGCGGCTACTTTGCTGAGAAGGGAGGCACCAACCTGGTGCCCCTAGGATTATCTCGCACAATGTTATGGCCTTGAGCTTTTCCACCAGCTGCTTTGCCCCGATCTCCTTGGGATGAACGCCGATTGAGTCATTCAGACCGCTATACATCCACAGGAGATGATCCGTGGCATGCAGAGGTTGGATCCTTCGCTGCAAAAAGACTTTTGGAAGGTTCATCCCGTTGATGTTCTTCCGCAACAAAGCAACCAATGCTACCAACAGGATATCGACGTCCGTCCTCTATTTCTTCGACACATTCAATGAGGGAGCCGACTGAATTTGCTTGGGAAAATAAGGCGGAAGGCCTGACTAACCCTCACCGACTTGGACATCCTAGAAATAAAACCAGGAGTCTTGCCAACCCTTCAGTGAGTTCAGAAATGATATGTGAGGAAAACTAGTCTTCCCTCTCAGTTGTATTCCTAAACCCTCGCATAGTTGCACTACATCCATCTCCCCCCCCCCCCCCCGATTGAAAATACTTTTTCACAATCATCACTCAGCACGTGAAGAATTGCTTGAATAATCCCTAGTGCGGGTAGCACCCAAGAAAATTCTCACACAGAGATACGAAAGCATCTAAGTACGAGATGGCATTGGGGAAGATGGTGAAGTTGCGCGCCAAAAAAATTGAGGAAAGCACGGAAGAACAGATGCGGGGGCAATGAGAAACCTCTTTCCACATAGGTGACGAGGAGCACCCGCTCTTCACCCCTTGGTGTAGGCTCCATATCACCTTCATCCGGCAACTGCCAACTGACCGGAACCACCAGGCCTTCGCTCTCCAGGTCCAGCAGGCGCTCTATGGAGACACGGGACGGCATCTAGTTGCCCTATATCCAGTCTGGTGGTTGCATCCCGGCACTCGAAGAAGAACCACGCGAACCCTTCGTGGCCAGCTCGGCTTTCACAATCGCGCCTTTCTCCATGCTGCGCGGCAGGGCGTGCGGGATAAGGAAATGAGGAGGTGGCGACCACAAGGTTCGAGAGAGGGAATGAGGATAATTCACATCTGGTGGCGTGTTTCCTTTTCCTCGCTACCTCGACCTATTTATATGCTACAAGAAGATGCCCATCGAGTACTCCGCTAGCATGAGGAAGGTCTACACGATCCCGGTACACCGTTCCTGTAGCAGAACAACGACATTTCACTCGTGGAAATCGAGGCGCCCCTCTACTACTTCCACTCCCCACGTTGCCGCTGATTATGCTTCCCCAGCGTGCTCCATCGATTCGAAACATCATAGAAAATCTGCTTCCCCTCATGACCCGAATGGATTACGTATCCATGGAGCATAATGAGTTGAGCCGAATACCCAGCCGCTCGACCTTCCATGGGAGCACAAGCATTCGGACAACACAAGAAAGCAATCAGATCGCCCGCACTTCAGCGCGATTGGGAACCGTCCTACCTCGCTGACTGGACAGTCGAAGCTCCGAGCTCGCGATCATCCAAGTCGTTGAGTTTACCTTTACGAGAGGTATTCAACTATTACCGACTAGAAGCATACCACTGTGCTCCAGCACTCGGAATATTTCACTCTTGAATTCGTAGCGGTTTACTGAGAGACCAGTGATGTAGCCCCGTGCTACAACCTTGGTGTCCTCGAGACACCGAGGGCACAAGCAAGTTTCTTCCACTCGACCAGTAAAACCCCAACTGATTCGGGGGCTACTGACAGGGTTGTACATTAGGGGTAGTCCTACAGACCTGCATCCCTAGGTCTTCCCAAGACCCTACATGGACATCAGCGTCCCAAAATCCACATGTGCACTCATGACTCCACTCGGACAAGTGTACCTTCACTCGGCCTGCATGAGGTCACTCGGACCATCTCGTATCGGTCGGATGTACCTTTACACTCGGACTACAGCAAGGCATGGGCAATGAAGAGACTGCAAGGGCTATATACTTAAACTATCAGATGAAGTGCACTAAAACAGTGGGTTACCAGTAACGCTGAAGTGAGGGCTGCCATTACTAGTAACTCATGTATTTATTAGCATTTACTCGGCCTTGTAATGAGATCCGGCTGGTCATGGCACACTCTATATAAGCCACCCCCGGGCTCCTTACCAAGGGTTCAACATTCTCTACTATCACATATTCTATAAGCAAACACTACACTCTGAGGCTCGAGACATAGGGTAGTTACCACTCCTGAGTGGGGCCCGATCTCGTAAATTCAAGTGTATCCATTGTGACCTAGCTAGGCTCCGCCCCTCATTCAAACCACTAGTATTATTGTCAGGATTAATCTAACGACAGCGGGTGAGGGGATACCGAAGCAGGGTTAACTCCGACGCCGATCACGGTGAGCCAGAGGGATCCGTAGATGCTTATGGCGGCTAGGACAGCTACAACAGCTCCACGGGGTCCCATTTTACCACTAACCTAGTCCTAATCCATGATGATGCCACCGCTCGACGAAAGATCGCTCATTGGCGCGATGGCTGCCGAAAGCATGCTCTGTGCCTCTCAAGCCATGACGACGATGCTGCAACGTGCACATGGTGGGGGACAAATACGTGGGGGCTCTTGGTGGTTTGGATGGTGCCGGACAGTGCTGATATTGTAATGGGGGCTCTAGTAGTCGGAACAGGCATCACTAAAGCCGCGGTTGCGGATGGCGCCGATAGGTAGCTCACCCCCGATGACCACAACCAGCCAAGAGACCATGCGGCACCCTGTATGACTGAGAGCACAGTGGGAAAGTAGCCAGAGCGAGCACTAGCGAGATTATCGCTAAAATCTGACATCCACACGGATTGTGCATGCCACCTGTTCGACAAAATGCTATTGGCACGAGGGCAATGATTTTGTGGCTGAATTTTTTTGGAGGGCTTCTCTTTGGCTCTAGATACTACCTTAATTTATTCAGAATTTTTGGATATGGATAAGATGGGATTTTTACAAAACCATCAAATCTATTCCAAACTTGAGTCATACAAATTTTGAAAATTTTGATATGGAAAGTAGAAAGTCTTTGGTGATCTAGGTTGAGGGTACCTAGGGCTACCATGGATAGTCTACTTGGGGTTAGAAGTTAAAGAAAACTATAGGTTCCTTTGCAAAATTATGGGGCCCAGAAACTGATTACAGAAAATTCCTATTTAGAAATAGATAAACTTACTAAACACTTCCAAAACATTGTGAAACTATTTTAAAAGATGTCCTGAGGCCACAGGAGGGTCATTGGAAAGAAATCTTTGAAATATGCGAAGGGAAGAATTTAGTGATCTTAAAGATCAAATGTGAGCATAACCTACTTTTAAATTTTTAGTTAAAATAAAGTATGAAATTCTCAGAAATGAAAATTCTATCAAGTCAAAATTTGTAGAAAGTCTTGTCAACCAGAAGTGATGTCAAGAAATCTCATAAGAATTTTCTCAAGATATAGTTTTCACAAAGGTTCCAAAATAGGTTTTTATTAAAAATCATGAACTCTCTTAAAAATGATTGAAATATGAAAATCCCAAATTAAAAATTTGAGGGTGCTACAACACCTACTTCATACTTCAAGCAAGTGAGGTTGTTCTATCCACACGAATTCCTCTCTTTCCCAAGTTGCTTTGCTCCATTAAACTTTGTAAAATATGGTTACCTTCTGATGTGTCCTTCTTGGTGATTCTTCCAAGATTTTACAGGGTGCTTGTTGTACGTAAGGTCTGGTTGAATATCTTCACTATTCTTTTGTCTGGGTTGCTCACTCCTTTCCTAACTGTGACATGTGAAAGACGTCATGTATGCCTGACAACTCAACAGGTACTTCTTGCTGCTAGGCTACCCTGCCTCTCCGTGCAATTATTCGGAATAGTCTGATGAAGAGAGGTTCCAAAATTCCATTGACCTTAAACCTTTGCGAATCCCTTAGTGGGGATACTCGGAGGTATACATATTCATTTGTCTGAAAACATACGTCTCGATGCTTTTGGCCATAATAACTCTTTTGGTGACTATGGATTATTTTGAGCTTTTCTATGATGGGTTTCACTTTGTCCTCGTCTTCTTGGAGCATCTGTAAACTTAGTGCCTCTGTCTGACACTGTGGTCTTTGGAATTCCGTGTAAACAGAAAATACAAGCGCGATACAACCTGGCTAGCTTCTGTGTGGAATAAGTAGTCTTCGCTCGAATGAAATGGACCACTTTTGTGAGTAAATTAGTGATGACCTGTATCGCATCGTTCCCATGCCAGGATCGGGGTAGTACGACAATGAAGTCCATTCCAATTTATCCCATTTCGATTCCGGTACTTTCATTGGTTGCAATAGGCCTGCTGGTTTTTGGTGCTCGGCATTGATGCACTGACATGCATCGCAACGTGCAATAAAACAGGCGATATCTCTCTTCATCCCATGCCACCAATATTTTGTTTGAATTTATTTGTATATTTTGTGCCTCCTTGTCTAGGAAAACCAACACCTATGGGAAACTCGAGGAGTCCCTCGTTCGTTTGGCAGGGAGAGAGAGGTACATCGTCGAGAGCGGAACTAGCGATCAACACCGATAAGGTCCTTTTTACCCAGGTTCGGGCCACTTGGCGCGTGAAACCCTACTCCTGCTTAGTTTGTATTGTTTTCTTACTGTAGGGAAGTTTTGCTATAGTAACTTGGTTGGTGCTTAGGGAGTATCCGATCCCCACAAAGTCCAACCTCTAAGAATTAGCTTTGGGCCTCCTTTTATAGGCAAAGGGGTCACCAAAAGTGTGCTCACCGGGTGTACAGTGAATAGTGTTCACCGCTCTACTTCTTCGATGGTGTCAGGGCAGTAAGTGCCTTGTCTGACCCCTGATCTGCCGCAATATGGTTGTGACACATACCCTGGTGAAGTGACACCCGGGCCTTGTGCTGGCACACCAAGGATCTTCTAGAGTGGTCGGATTGTGGCAGAAACTGGGGGGACAACTGGCCAGCGAACAGGGGCTTGCTGGCCTGGAGTCCGTGTCGGATGACTTGGTCACCCTCCGAGCAAGGAAGGCTTGCCGGTTGCTTGAATACTTTCTCGGCAAGGGGGCCTCATCAGTCCGTGCAAGCCTTCCCGGCAAGGGAAACATGTCGGGGTCTTGCTATTCTTCGGGTAGTCTTTCCAGCGAAGCGGGCTTGCGAGGGCCTTGGGAATCTTCTCGGCAAGGAGGGCTTGCCAGGGCCTTGCGTATGGAGCCTTTGTACTCCACGCCCCTGGAGACGGGGAAGGGCGTGGCCTTGGTGGGTCTTGGACTGCTTTTCTGCTATTCTTCCCGGTGCACTGCCGTCAGGGGCGTCGCCGATGCCCATGCACAAGTATAGGGCACAAGGGACCCCATTCTCTAGTGCACCGACAGGAGCCCCCAGGCCTGGGAAATGCGTGCGCGCGGGGCGTTGCTGGGTCAGGCCCAAAGTAGTCGGGCTTCCTTAGCCGGAGACTCTGTAGCTTTGGAGCCGTTGTGGGTGGCCCTTCCCCACGTTGCGCATTCAGCGCGCGAGGTGGAGAAGTGCGCACACAGTAGCCTCCCCACCTCCCGACGCATTACTACCACGCGTGAAGCATGCACAGTTATAGTCAGACAAGTGGCGTTCGTGGCCGTAAAGGCCGCAGTCGTGGCAGGGCCCGCCCCCTCATGCATTGGTGCAGCACGGCGGTTCCCTGTTCGCCCATGATCATGGGTGATCGGGCGAGAGGGGTGGCGGTTTCTGGAGTTAGGGGAGCTAGCCCCCCGTGCCTCGCCCTATAAATTAGGGAGTCTACAAGGGGGTTTTGCTCATCCATCAGCTCCTGAAATATCCACCACCCGCAGCTTACATCTGCAGAATATTTTCTAGCTCCAGGTGGAGCTTTCCCCTAACCATGGATAGGGCACAAGGGAGGCCACCATCGACCGCCAGGGCGGCAAGGGGATCCCACTCGGATCATGCCACAGCTTTAGGTGGCATACCTGCGGAGGGCGGAACGAGTTTCCGTGGTGGCGGATCGGAAGGAGCCGCAGTCGTCGCGGAGGCCATGGCCGGGAGAGGCGGAGTGCTACTCCAGCACCTCCATCCTCTCCTAGGCTTGTTCCCGCGGGGACTCACGTTGAAAGGACCTCGTTGGAGTTTCTTGTCAGACCGCAAGGTCGCATTCGGACCCAGCTTGAACTCATCATCGCTTTCACCAAGGTGATGAGTGAAGAGAAGCCCCCAATGTTGCGGCTTCAGGAGCATGGTTGCGGCAATGGCGCGGTCCCGGTGACTGTGGAGTAGCCAAGACCTCGGCTCCTGTTCCTCGGCCGCAGGTGGAAGACCTTCACCCGTGCCCATAACCTCTGGGATGGGCACATTCTTCGCTTCAAGATGATGGTGGACAACCTTCTCTCTGTCAAGATATACGGGAGCTCGGGTGCGTGTCTCGGCTGCTGTGAAGACAGATCAAGCGGGACTGACAACCCTTCCTCGCACGAGAGCGACGAGGATGGGTCGGATTGTAGTGACAGCGAGTATGGGTCAGATCCTCAGTAGGCTAAGCCTGGCTACAAGGAACTATCCTCAGACTAATCGTCGGTCCAGCCACCACCGTCAGTCCGTGGTCCTCCTCCTTCCTAGCCCGGGCCGACGAGCCGGAAGAATCAATGTTGCCGCATACCGCGGGATCGCCTAGTTTCTGTTCCCGCCGTCCCTTCAGGCCCCGTTCTCCACAACGCAATGCTGGTCCAAGAAGGGCCAGCCCTGGCCGCGCCGGGGGCTTTGCCGCTTTTTGTCTTCTCAAACTCCTGTCCGACGAGCACGTTCCTCGCCAAAATATAGTACAATAGGTTAGAGTAGAAAAAATTATTCATGTAATATGTCTGAGTTTGTTTCAAACAAATGAATGAAATGTTGTTCCCCTTGCGTCTGATCCTTCTCCTTATATGATACACCTTTTGCATTTTTCGGAAGCTTGCTGGAGTGACTGGTCCTGCTACTAGTTCTTTGAGGAACGGATCCTTAGCCGTTCGCTTGAGGGGTCGTTACCATCAAGGCTCCTTGCTGCACTCAGTGCAACCATTAGATCATCGAGCGCGGCTCGAGGCGAAATATGGTGCTATGTAGCCACTTAGACTGTTGAACAGGTTCGAAACAGTGTGAAGGCGCTCTATGGCCATTCAGGTCGTTGAAGTAGTTCGAAATAGAACTAAGGCGCACTGATCATGACAAGGTTGCATCTACGAGCAGGTTTCTCAAACAAGGTTTGGGATCTTCCAGAAAGGTAACAATCTATCTACTCTGAAATCTCATCTGAAATATTTATCACTTATCTGTCATGCCGCGACACTTCTCCCCGCGGTGCTTGGGTCCTTTGCTCGGGCATCAAGTCCCTGGCAAGCAGGAGACTATAATCTTCCGGCAAGGTACTTCCCGACAGTTCTCGACTGTTGTAAAGAAGGGGGGGTTGCGGAGCATAACTCCTTTTCCTATTTTGCCAGGCCGTGTTAACGGAGCCCCCTAGCGCACCTTTGGCGAAGACGTGATGCTTCCGGGGGGAAAGCGTTCGGCTGGAGTGTGTTCCTGGGTTCCGAGGCACGTAGGCGCATCCTCGACGGCTATCCACCCCTCCATGGAGGTGCGTCAGCCGGAGTATGCGCCGGAGGTCTCACCGGAGCCCCCAAGCACACCCTCGACGGCAGTGCAATGTCCCGGAGCGGCGCGTCGGCCTGATGCCTTCGATCTTGAGGTCTTCGTCTCCCTAGCCTGCATTCGTGTAGCGTGGCGGCCGCGCAGGCGTCAGGAGGCCGTGGAGAAGTACAACGACCGCCGGTGCGCCCTACTTCGAGGGACCGTAGTGGCGCCCTCAACTTCCCAAGATCCGACCTCGAACTTTCTTGAATCCGCGAAGAATCTCTCAACCATCGCTCCCCTACCTCGCGCGCCAAAGATGTCGGGGAAAACAAACACCTATGGGAAACTCGAGGAGTTCCTTTATTGTTTGGCAGGGAGAGAGAGGTATGGCGTCGTGAGCGGAACTAGCGATCAACACCGGCAAGATCCTTTTTACCCAAGTTCGGGCCGTTTGGTGCGTAAAACCCCACTCCTGCTTAGTTTGTATTGTGTGCTTGCTGTAGGGTGGTTTTGCTACAGTAACTTAGTAGGTGATTAGGGAGTCTCTGATCCCCAAAAAATCCAACCTCTAAGAATGAGCTTTATGCCTCCTTTTATAGGCAACTGGGTCACCAATAGTGTGTTCACAGGGAGTACAACGAACAGTGTACACCGCTCTACTTCTTCGTTGGTGTCAGGGGCAGTAAATGCCTTTTATTACCCGTGACCTATCACAAGATGGTTGCGACACGTACCTAGGTGAATTGACACCTGGGCCTTGTGCTGGCACACGAGCGATGTGCTGGAGCGGTCGGATTGTGGTAGAAACTGGGGGGCACCTGTCGAGTGAATAGGGGCTTGCTGGCCTGGAGACCCTGTCGGATGACATTGTCACCCTGCCGACAAGGAAGGATTTCCGGGGGCTTGAATACTTTCCCGGCAAGGAGGACTTGCCATGGGCCTTGTCAATGTGTGCGAGCCTTCCCAGCAAAAGAAATTTGTCGGGGTCTTGCTATTCTTCGGGTAGTCTTCCCGTTGAAGCGGGCTTGCCGCGGCCTTGGGAATCTTCTCGGCAAGGAGGGCTTGCCGGGACCTTCCATCGGGAGCCTTTGTACTCCACGCCCCTGGAGAGGGGGAAGGGCGTGACCTTGGTGGGTCTTGGACTACCTTTCTACTATTCTTCCAGGTGCACTGCCGTTAGGGTCGACGCCGATGCCCGTGTACAAGTCTGGGGTACAAGGGACCCCAGTCTCTAGTGCACCGACACTCCTGGATGGATTGAGTTTGGCGTGGTTTGGGATTAATCCAAGATTTGTGCCTTGAGGTCTTCTTGGTTAGGTAGGCACAGCCTATCGCCCTACCATAATATCCCTTGCTCATCAATATAAAATTCTGTCGCCTAGACTCTTGTGATTTTTATCCCCTCAATACTGGGTTATCCGTCTTGAGGCTTCTTGATTTGTACGTTGAGCTTGGGTTGTATTTCTAGGCATGTGACAGTGCCTTCTCATACTAGGAGCATGTTTAGTTTGGCGAATTCCTAGATAAATTCAGGTCTCAAATTTTTCATAGTGTCGGTGTCTGGGGTTGGGTTCCTGCAGAGAGCATCGACTACCATGTTTGCTTTAGCAGGTTGGTAATGAATTCCCACATCATAATCTTTAATCAATTCTAACCAACGCATTGCCGCAGGTTAAGCTCTGCTGCATAAAAATATACCTAAGACTTTTTTGGTCTGTATATATCTCCTAGTGATTTCCATGTAGGAAATGCCTTCATTCCTTGAGAGCGTAGATTACGGTGGCTAATTGTAAGTCATGAGTAGGATAATTTTCGTTATGTCATCGTAGTTGCCTTGAAGCATAGGCCACGACTTTTCCTTCTTGCATCAGTACACATCAGAGCCCTTTTCTCATTCGTTGTAATACACTTCAAAATCTTTGTGTAAGTCAGGGATGATTAATACTGGTTCCATGGTCAACCCATTGTTCAATTCTTGAAACTATTCTTGCATGCTTTAGTCCACTCAAACTTCTCATTCTTCTTGAGTAACTGACTCATTGGTTTGGATACTTTGGAAAAACCTTCAATAAATTTTATATAATATCTAGCCATTGCAATGGAGCTCCTTACGTCTATCACACTGGTGGGTTGCTTCCATGAATTTACGGTTTGTATTTTTTGGTTTCAACGGGAATACATTCTGGTGTCAATATGTCACCCAAGAATCCGACTTCTTTCACACAAAATTCGCATTTTCTGAATTTTGTGTACAACTTATGTTTCCACAGCTCATCTAGTACAATTTTAAGTTGTTGTGATTGTTCTTCTGGTGTCTTGGAGTAGACCAATATATCATCAATGAACACCACAACGAACTTGTCCATATACTTCATGAATACTTTGTTCAATAGATGCACAAAATAGTATGGGCGTTTGTTAGTCCAAACGACATCATCGTAAACTCGTACAGTCTGTATCTGGAGGTAAAAGTTGTCTTTGGAATATCCTTTGGTCGTATCTTTAATTGATGATATACCGACCCAAAATCAATCTTGGAGAAAAATTTAGCTTGCACGACACTACTAGAAAAACGGCTATTGCTAATATGGACATTAATGGCGCACCATGTATGTGGTGCGCCACTGCTATATAGCAGTGGCGCACCAAATATAGGTGCGCCACTGCTATATAGCAGTGGCGCACCAAATATAGGTGCGCCATTATTGTCCATATTACTAATGGTGCAACTGGTCTGTGGTGCGCCATTACTAGTTTTGTCCTGGCCCTACACCCTTCCTAGACTTAGCAATGGCGCCCCATGGGAATGTGCGTCATTACTAGTTTTAACTTGTAATGGCGCACCACATCCATGGTGCGCCACTACTAACAATTTTTTTCAGTTTTTTTTTCAAAACTATTAATGGCGCATTCTTACCAGGTGCGCCATTAGTAACCCTGGTTACTAATGGTGCATCCTTTGGAGGTGTGCCATTGGTAAACTGAGCGTAGCTAGATATTTTTGACAACCACTTCACACTCACTTGCCCCCCACTTTATTCTCTCGACCTCTACCAACCTTGTTGGTCCCGACTGTCTCCTCCTCCTCACCTCATTTGCACCATAGATTCACCCAAATTAAGTGGTTAAATTTCCTTTTTTGGTAGGTAAGTAAGGGGAAAGCTTTCTTTATGTTCTAGATCTACTGTTTTCTCCCTCCAACGTGTACACACTTTTTATGGCCTAGATCGACATATGTTTGTGGTGTTGCATATGTTTGTGTTTGCAGGTACCGGTATTTGAAATGCGATAGTTGCCAATATTTTGCTGGAATGTTGATTCATTTCTGTTTCAGCGAGAATTTGCCACTATGCATTCTTTTTGGTCCTATTTTTAGGCAAAGTCATGCCAAAAAAAATTTGGTTCTAAAATATCGTTTTGCTCTACCCCGCACGCGACCATGGTCCGCACGATGACCGAAGGCATCATGAATCGGTTTTTGAGCTCCGCGAAGGCCGAGATGCTTCAAAAGAACGAGACGGAGATAAGCTGTCCGTGTCGAAGATGCAAGGTGAAGAGCCTTATGGACCCGGATTCCAGACAGGTTCGGGACCACCTTCTCGTGGGTGGTTTCATGGATGGCTATCGGTGGCAAGGTGATGAAGATGATTATGAAGTCGTCCATGGTGGCAGGGCAAGAAATAAGGAAGGGAAGCAAGACAATAGCGGCGAGGGCGGGCGAGATGACGAAGAATCTCTAGGACATGATCACGAAGTAGATGCAGGACGCAGTCATCATGTAGAAGATGCCGGACATGATGATGAGGAAGATAAAGACAAAGGGCATGATCATGAAGATGAAGATGCTGGAGTAGACGACGATGTACAATCGATGGGCTGGGTGTAGGACCCTCATATTCAAGAGCTACTTCTCAAGCAGACGGGTAAAGCAAGAGCTACCGCCCGAGAGAAAGCCAAGCTGGATCAACTGGAGATAGACGTGGTTACTCCATTGTATGAAGGATGTAGGCCCGAGGATACCTGCCTAAAAATAACGCTCATGGCTCTGGAGAAGAAGGTAAAACACAAAATGACCGACACATGCTTCGACGAGAACATGTCATTCTGGCACGAACGTTTTCCCATGGGGAACAAGTGCCCGACCAGTTTCGAGGAGGCGAAGAAAATCGTGTGTCCTCTGGATTTACCGCACGTGAAATACCATGTGTGCATGAACGATTGCATCATTTATCGGGACGAGCACGCGTAGCTACCATATGTCCGGTGTGCGGCGTCACTCGATACAAGAAGAGGAAGAAAGATCCTCGAAAAGTGGTGTGGTGCTTTCCGATCACTCCTCATATGCAGCGGTATTTCGTGGACCCTAAGCAAGTAGAGCTCCTGCGTTGGCATGCGGATAGGGAGGAGAAGAAGCGAGAAGTTGACAGAAATGATCGAGAGATAAATAAAAAAGACAAGATCCTGAGTCACCCTGAGGATGTGAGCCAGTGGAAAGTGTTGAACTTCGAACACCCAGAATTTGGGGACGATCCAAGAAAGATCATTCTAGGCGCGAGCACCGATGGAGTCAATCCGTTTGGCAGCCTGAGAAGCACACATAGCACCTGGCCTGTGTTTATGTGGATGTACAACCTTCCCCCCTAGATGTGCATGAAGAGGAAGTACATTCACATGAGTATGCTAATTGAAGGGTCGAAACAACCAGGGAACGACATCAACCTGTATCTAGGGCTGCTGAAAGATTAGCTAGACACGCTATGGAAAACGCCAGCCATTACGTGGGATGCCGCAGCGAAAGAATATTTCCCTATCAGTGCCACACTGCTCACGACGGTGCACGACTATCTCGGTTAGGGATATGTCGCGGGGCAGGTGGTCCACGGATTTTGTGCATCCGTCAGGTACATGGATGACACAACGTATCGCCACCTAGATAGAGATCCCGGGTCTTCGAAAACCGTGTTCATGGGACATCAAAGGTGGCTTCGCGACGATGACGCATGGAGAAAAAGCAAGATCTGTTCGATGGTGAAACCGAACCCCTAAGACCCCCATGTACGAGGAGCGGCGAGGAAATAGACGAGTTGTTGAAAAACTGGAAAGAGTGCCCGCCGTCGGGAAAGAAACGAAAGGCGCCACAGCCGCTGCTGAAGGTATGGAAAACGAGGTATGTTTTCTGGGACTTGCCGTACTGGAAGATCCTCCGTGTGCCTCACAGCCTTGATGTCATGCATATCACGAAAAACGTGTGCGAGAGTCTGCCTGGTACCCTGCTCAACATGCCAGAGAGGACCAAAGATGGGCCGAAAGCAAGGGCAGACTTGCAATCAATGGGCATCAGGGAGGAGCTTCATGCAAAACGCCCTGATGATGATGATGATGATGATGATGAGGCGAAGGACACGAAAAGTCATCGCGAAGGCAAAAAGGCCAAGAAGATCGAATATGACTGCCCTCCCGCGTGCTTCACTCTAAGTTAGAAGGAGATCGAGCAGTTTTTCACCTGCCTCGTAGGAGTAAAACTTCCTTACGGTTATGCGGGGAAGATAAGAAGATACCTGGACTCAGCGAAGCAGAAGTTCAGCGGGACGAAGTCTAACGAGTGTCACGTGCTGATGATGCAGATACTTCTAGTTGTAATCCATGGGATTATGGACTTGCACGTCCGTGCAACGCGATCTGGCCTATGAAACTTTTTCGTCGTCATCTCTCGGAAGTTGGTTGGTGTGAGGCAACTCAGAAGGCTATAGGAAGAGATCGTGGTGATACTATGCGAGCTTGAGATGTACTTCCTGCCCGCATTCTTCGACGTTATGGTGCATCTGTTGGTCCATATCGTGGAGGATGTCATCCAACTCGGACCGACGTTCCTGCACAGCATGATGCCGTTCGAAAGGATGAATGGTGTCATCAAAGGATACGTTCGCAACATGGCATGTCTAGATGGAAGCAAAGCCCAGGGATCGCCTTCTGCACGAATTATCTAGGCATCGAGAACCCCATTGGTCTGCCCGTCAACAGGTACCTCGGCAGGCTCGCTGGATGGGGTCACCGTGAGGGTCGCCGAGAAATGCATGTCGACTTCAAGGGTCGACTCACCGACTTTGAAAGAGCAAACCTAGTCGCGCTACAACACATAGATGTGGTCGATCCTTGCGTGGTAGAGCACAAAACCTTTATTGAGAAGACATACAATGACAGAGGCCAACAAAGGACGGACGGAGATATAATCAAAGAGCACAACTCATGTTTCACGCATTGTTTCAAGAACAAGCTTCTGTCGTACCCTTTACATGAGGATTCTTCCGCGGAAGAAAAACTCACATTCGCCTTGTCACATGGCGCCGAGCACAACCTGATGACCTATGAGGCCTACGTTATCAACGGCTACACATTCTACACCAAGGAAAAGCATATGAAGAACGATTATCAGAACTCCGGGGTAACGATGGAATCCTACACCCGTAACGACAAGGACAGATACTACGGAAGGATCGAGGGGATCTGGGAGCTGAGCTACGCTGGAGAGAAGGTCCCGATGTTCCGTGTCAGATGGGTCAAGTGCGTCCTCAAAGAAGACTGGTATTTCACCACCATGGTTATACACGAAGCCAAATCCAAGACCGCGGGCGCAAACGTCACCGCCAAAAGGAACATCATCGGAATGGATGGAGTCGCCAATGAGCAAGACTTCGACAAGTACGGCAACCCGAAGATGGAAGATGATGACGATGGTGAAGTAGCACACACCACAAGAAGAAGCAGGACCACCCTACCTAAAGGGAGTTCGTTCAAGAGAAGAATTCAAGGGGTTCCGGGGCTAAATTATTCAACCGCGAGAAAGAAGGGCAAGAAGATCATTGTGAAAAGATAGCTAAGATCGAATCACGATGTGTCGGCCTCATGTGTGTGTCAGTGGCAAGCTAAATCTTTGATGACTATTATTTCATGTCACTTGATTTCAACCATGTCATCTAATTCTAAATCTTTGCACAATGTGATATTGTCCCTATTCAAAGACCATTGATCTATACTATGTCACAATGTGATATTGTCCCTGTTCAAAGACCATTGATCTATACTATGTCACGTGTGTTTCATTGTCCCTCTTCAAAGACCATTGATCTATACTATGTACTGATTACTTAATTGCTTTTGAAATACGACAAATTTCAAATTTTTATCTGTCTACAAGGTCCCCATTTTGTTGTCTCGCCCCAGGGCCTCGGAAATGTATGGACCGGTCATGTGTCCATCCTTCATCTAATGACTAATTTCTCGCGCTATCCCTATCCGTTTGGTAGAACAGTATTCATCAGGTCCCACTGGTCTCTTGCGACTTGGCGAGCATCTCTAGATCGATGTGATTGGTCGTCTCTTCTGAAAAGGACCTAATCAATGGAGTTTAACCGATGACTAAAAGGTGTTTCTATACAAACTTTGCCCTAAATTGACCACCCTAAATTTTATAACTACCTAAGGAAAAAATAGTAATGCCAACATCTGGTCCAAATCAACACTCCACTTACCTGAAAAAAGTGATAACCAAAATTATAACATGCAACTAAAAATCCACAAAAAATTAGTAATGGCACACGAGGAGAAGGTGCGCCATTGCTATCACGGTACTTATGGCGCACCACTAGAAGGTGCGCCATTGCTATCACTGTACTTATGGCGCAACCCCAAATGGTGGGCGATTGCTAACCCTCTCCCTACCAATTCATTCCCTCCCCTCACTCTCCCCATAGCCCGTCGTTTCTCCCCACCTCTCCTCTCGCTGGTCGCGTTCGTCTCCCACTCCGCCGTACGCCCCACCCTCCGCCCCCGCCCCCGCCCGTCACACCCTTCCAGGCAAAGCCCGCGGCGACCGCCGGCGACGACGAACAAGGCACAGGCGCCCCTGCTTCCTACTTGTCCCTGGCCGCATCCCCCCACTTCTCCGCCCTCACGCAGCACCGAAGGCGAGCTCCGTGCGACAAAGGCCGCGACCAGGGGCGACGACAGCGGCGACACGAGGTGAGCGTCCTCCGGAGAGCACTCCTCTCCTCTTCGCCAGCCCAGAGCCCACCCTCTTCTCTGATCTCGTCCCCCGTTCTTCCGCGCACAAACCCTAGAACCCTAGAAACATATCATTTATTAGTATGCTGCTATATGTCGGGCTCTTACCCGCTGCTCCGGTTAACCCCTCCACACATGTTGTACAAGGACAGTGCTTGCAATAAAGTGCGGTATATCATCGTGTATACAAAACGAGGGACCAAGTAGCCCGATCTTTGTATAAACGCAATGTCAATAGTCTGACCACTCGCTCGTTCCATATTGTACATGATATGCATTTGTTTAAGTTGTACACCAAATGGAATGCGAGTTTTTAGTAGGATTATGAGGTCTTGGGAAATGTAATGTCTTTGCAGTCATTTTCCTACTGAGTTACCAGAAATAGAAGTCTTTTTGCCATCATGGTTGAAAGTCACAAATCCACCAGAAGCATCTACACTTCTCCATTGTAGACTAATACTTTTCACCGTGTAAATTAATTATGTGCAATACACTATTGTATCAACAACCATCAGTGGAGGCAACACAAGGCTCAAAGAAAAGGAAGCAAGACTTGGGATAAGCATACGTCTTACTAGGCAGCCGATTGAGAGACCACCAGTATGCGCGATGGTGCTCTATGGGTCACAAATCGATGATTTTCCATCGTAAATGGAGTGCCCTGGCAAGGGACTACACACAGATAAGCGACTTATTGTATAATTTAATGGCTCTACAAGATGTCTCCACTTTGGTAAGTCTTGGCCATGTTATCTCTTGGGTTCTTGTTCTAGTTTAATAGTTTCTTGCAATCATAGGAACAAAGGCATTACCAAGGCTATTTTTAAGGGAAGTTGAAATGACTTGACAAAGTGAACAATTACTCTCAGTCTCATAAGCATAAACTTTTTAAAATGGGAGGATTCTAATGCGACATATTGAGGTGGTACTTATTGTGAGTACATAAACAGCATACAACAAGTCACTGACTGACAGTTGTTCTGCTTTGCTTTGCTCTGCAGAAGAAACAGTGGTGGTCGCAGCTGTGGGCCACGCTCTGCTTCCGCCCTCACCAGCACGCCTACCCGCGCCGTGTCATCACCCAGGTAGAAAGAAACAAGGAGCTAGCTTAACTGCACCATGTATGTGCTTTTGAAACCTCCCCCTTCCCTCATCTTCTCCTATCGCCTCCCAAGTCATGTGTCCTTGCTGCTCATTTCCTCTTGCTAAATTACATGACGATGACACACCTTCCCCATAATACAATCTTTAGATCTTTCGACAGAGGAGAAGATCTTTTTAATTCCCAACAAATCCCCAATCAATTTGTGTCGCTAGGTACTACGATCCCCCTTCTATTAGACAGAGATTTATTTGTTTCTCTTCATTTGATATGTTTCCATCTAGCATATACCATCCCATAATCCCAATTCATACATATATAACTACAGCGAGTAGTAGCTTCAGCAAGTAGTATCGATTGCCCAAGAACAACCCAATACATACATAGTACTTATTCTCAGTTTGTTGATCTCCACAACTTCTCTAACCTAAGCTCTGCTCCCAAATATTCATTTCATCATATCAATTTGCATGTTTTATTCTCAGTTTTCCTCTAAATCTGAGAAGAATGGATACTACCCCGATCTCATCTAATAACTCTAGTAGCCTTCTTTTCCTATTTAGAGCGAACATGGCCAACAACGATGAGGCCGGTAGTTCAGGAAGCCATTCTGGGAGCTGTCCCAGGAGCTGGAGGAAGAACCTCACCGCTATGAGGACGTTGCGGAAGACACCGATCCCGACTACACAACCCTTAGTGGTGTCGGGGATGACACCACTGATGGTGCCGCCGGGGATGCCACCACTGATGATGGCAGCAAACGCACAGATGGCAGCCAACCGAAGAAGCAAAGGAAGGACCAACACCCGAACGTGCTCGGCACCGTCAAGGAGGAATTTACTAAAGTGTCCTCCAGTGGGCATCCAACGGTGCCCAAAGAATTAGTCGGTGGGTACGTGGGACAACTCGGGTGCATTCTCCGGATCACCGTCTCGATCAACACCGACAACCTAAGGCATGATGACAGAGGGAATTTGCGCAACCTCCTCTTCACGAAGCTGCACGAACGATACAAGTTCCCCGGTAATGTCACAAACACATGCCTCTCAGGGAATAAAGTGAACAGTGCCTCCCTCACGAAGATGAGCACGGCCCTGGCTACTTGGAGAGCCTCGGTGAAGAGAAGGATTCTAAAAGGTGATAGTTATGAGAAGATCAAGGAGACAAATCCTTCGATCAGCGAAGCTGACTACCTGGTGTTCAAGATCAAGTGCGAGAGCAACGGCTCCGCAGAATCAAGTCAGTGGATGAATGATATGCGAGACTTGAACTTAGGGGTCCACAAACTTGGTCCCGGCAGTTACAGAGTGGCAGAACCTAAATGGGACAATTATGGCGTGGAGCGTGCCGAGCAAGGCCTGCCGCCCCTCTTT